>NC_071990.2:74948181-75251212 GCF_028885655.2 Pongo abelii | reverse complement strand
AATAGGCGGTTACCAGAATAGAGAATACAAATGTCCAAGAAAAATAAGGAAAGATGCCCAATATTAGAATTATCACAGGACGATCCAGTTTATACTAAAAATACAGGCAAAAGATGCATTTAATACTAGTGGTATTGGCAAAGATTGAGGTAAGATAGTGCAAAATATTGGTGAGAATATGTGGGGTCGGGGATGAGAGCTGAAGTGTATCACCGTAGTGGTGTTCATGAATATATCCTTCCCTGCCAGCATTCTGAATGTAATGAGTAAAATTTTGTTATATATTTTCTTATGACCCAGTGAAACAAGTCTTCAGAAGAGAAACTTTCTCACAAGCCAGTCAAGGAATTTGATGGCATTCAACATTACCTTGAGTACGGCAACTGGGACATGGAAATAATTCAGGTGTCCATTTCAAGGAAATGAACAAGGCGATGTGTTGAGTGTATACTATGTAAAAACTATACCTTCAAAAGAACTGGACGTACATAGCAATGTGAATAAATATTAATAATGTGCTGATAAAAAAATTAAAGCCATAAAGTGATCTGTGGTATTTTCAAATACCATTTTTGAAAATTAAAAACACAGGTACAGTCAAAGATTTTACAAAGATGCACAGATATCTGAGAATATGCATTAAACATATTAAGGTAGATGTGCATGGTAGGGAAAGGGAGGGGAGAGTGGAAATTGGAAAAAAGGGAAAAAACGAAATAATCAGAACAGTCCTGTAAAAGGTGGACCATGACCAGACTAGTATAATGATGGCAACTTTGGGCACTCAAGATACTAAAAATAAATAAATAAATAAATATTGTAAAGAAAGGAAATTCTTGGACAGACACCCACAGAAGCAGATGATCTGCATATGCTGCATAAAATGTGCATTTTTTAACAAGCTTGCAAGGCCATTCTTACATATGTGGAAGTTCAAGTTCAGAATTTGGAATTGGGACTGAAGACGCTAGATTTACTTCTAGTTCTGTCAGTAATATGCTCACAGTTTCCTAATTCTCTAGGTTTCCATTTCCTTATTCTTCACTTATTACATAGAATTTATCTTATCTGACTCTTTAGTGAGGAAATTTTTTTTAATGTGAGTATTTTGGAAACATGTCAGTAAAATGATTATTAGATTTAATTAAATTTTATGTACAAACTAAGGAGTTCAGGACTCAGATTTTGTACAGCCTGTAGAAGAAAACAAAATAGAGACAAATCCTGCAGAATTTGGATGATGGGTATATTTAATTAGGAAAATTGCCAGATCAGTTCTAAAATAGAAGCCAAACATAAAACATGCAAGAAGGCAGTGTAGGGTTCTTCCAACAGAGGTGGGAATTTATACATTGTAGGAGGAAACCACATGGAGAGCCCACGTATTTTAATCACTAGGATTTTGGCATCCAGAGATTTATTTTTACTTTACAGCCTGAAAATATGCAGCTTACAAGAATAAATAACATTTCGTGAAACAATTTTTCTGGAAGACAAAGATTGCTTTCCATTTTGCCCAATCTGGGCAGAAAATGTCATTACTATTCCCTTTATTTCCCTGCCCAATTATGTACTTACATTTTGGAAAAGGGAAAATGTAATACAAATGTGTAACACTATCCTGAAATCAGACACTATATACAGAGGTTCTTCATTGAGGGGGATTTTTTCCCTCCCTGCCTCACAGATAGCTGGCAATGTCTGGAATCATTTCTGGTTTTCAGAGCTGGAGTGAGTAGGATAACTATTGGCATTTACTGGGTAGTGGCCGGAGATGCTGATATATATCCTACAATTCGTAGGATAGCACACGCAATGAAGAATTATCCCATCCAAATTGTTCACATTGCCACTGATAAGAAACCCTGTTATGTAGTATTACTTCATCATTCTATTTACATCTTGCTTAATTCTAATTAGCTCTATAGGAAAAATCTAGTAAAATCTCTTACATTTGTTTTACAGACAATATTATAGTATTGAATATATGCTTATGACTGCCCACCATCCATTTAACCATCTATCTGTTTTTCACTTACTGAACTAGTGTGCGTTGGCTGTCTACTATGTGCCAATAATCATGCAAAGCACTCCAAAGCCAAGGAAGAGTAAGACCCAGTCATTGCATTAAAGATAATCTCAGTTCATGTAAAGAAGCGTTATAATATAATCTAATATGGTAAAATATAATCATGGTAGAACAAGCTAACATAGAGGAAAGAATAATTATATATTGTTATGCTGTATAAATTAATAAAATGTAACAAAATTATCACAGCATTTTAATATGTTAAATACTGTAACATACATATACATATACACACAAATATGAAAGTCTAAATACCCAACAAATGTCATTATTTTAATTAATTTTGCATTTTCCTAAGAACTCATCACTCACTTCTGGAGATTTGCCAAATAGAGTTTCAAAGTGTGTGCTGTTCTGTCTGTTCACATCAGAGATGGTCAATACAATGACACATGCCATATACAGGTAAGATTAAAGAGAACTTCTCTGAAAAATCATCATGATGACGCTTATTTTTTATGTACTAGGCAGCCAACGTATGAAAAATCAGCACATTAAAAATTCAGAGAATCCAAGAAAAAAAGCATCTTACGTATTAAAGGAGGAGAAAATGGCCCATAATATATTCAATATGTGCCTCTGTGGACTTGGAAAGTCTCTGTAAATAGAGCAGACTCTTTCCCACTTATTTCAAGAGCTACTCATCAAAGTTTTCCTATTGCAAATCTCCTCCATTCTGTTTAATTTCTTTTCAAAATTTTTAGAAATTGAGTATGACATTTGTTACTCATATTTATGAGTAAGGCTATTCAATTTTTTCTAAAAAAAATGATTTTGAGATAAATTTACCACATGAGAAGAAGGAGTCCACCAAGTTTCGTGGTAATAACTTTGACCTAGTCTGCCAGAGCAGGTTTCTTGTAAGGAATTTCCGGGGAAGAAATGATCCAGGAAGCCGAAGCTCCTGGCCCAGAATATACTTTCTTTTTTTATTTTATTTATTTATTTATTTATTATTATTATACTTTAGGTTTTAGGGTACATGTGCACAATGTGCAGGTTAGTTACCTATGCATACATGTGCCATGCTGGTGCGCTGCACCCACTAACTCGTCATCTAGCATTAGGTATATCTCCCAATGCTATCCCTCCCGCCTCACCCCACACCACAACAGTCCCCAGAGTGTGATGTTCCCCTTCCTGTGTCCATGTGTTCTCATTGTTCAATTCCCACCTATGAGTGAGAATATGCGGTGTTTGGTTTTTTGTTCTTGCGATAGTTTACTGAGAATGATGATTTCCAATTTCATCCATGTCCCTACAAAGGACATGAACTCATCCTTTTTTATGGCTGCATAGTATTCCATGGTGTATCTGTGCCACATTTTCTTAATCCAGTCTATCATTGTTGGACATTTGGCTTGGTTCCAAGTCTTTGCTATTGTGAATAATGCCGCAATAAACATACATGTGCATTTGTCTTTATAGCAGCATGATTCATAGTCCTTTGGGTATACACCCAGTAATGGGATGGCTGGGTCAAATGGTATTTCTAGTTCTAGCTCCCTGAGGAATCGCCACACTGACTTCCACAATGGTTGAACTACTTTATAGTCCCACCAACAGTGTAAAAGTGTTCCTATTTCTCCACATCCTCTCCAGCACCTGTTGTTTCCTGACTTTTTAATGATTGCCATTCTAACTGGTGTGAGATGGTATCTCATTGTGGTTTTGATTTGCATTTCTCTGATGGCCAGTGATGGTGAGCATTTTTTCATGTGTCTTTTGGCTGCATAAATGTCTTCTTTTGAGAAGTGTCTGTTCATGTCCTTTGCCCACTTTTTGATGGGGTTGTTTGTTTTTTTCTTGTAAATTTGTTGGAGTTCATTGTAGATTCTGGATATTAGCCCTTTGTCAGATGAGTAGGTTGCGAAAATTTTCTCCCATTTGGTAGGTTGCCTGTTCACTCTGATGGTAGTTTCTTTTGCTGTGCAGAAGCTCTTTAGTTTAATTAGATCCCATTTGTCAATTTTGTCTTTTGTTGCCATTGCTTTTGGTGTTTTAGACATGAAGTCCTTGCCCATGCCTATGTCCTGAATGGTAATGCCTAGGTTTTCTTCTAGGGTTTTTATGGTTTTAGGTCTAATGTTTAAGTCTTTAATCCATCTTGAATTGATTTTTGTATAAGGTGTAAGGAAGGGATCCAGTTTCAGCTTTCTACATATGGCTAGCCAGTTTTCCCAGCACCATTTATTAAATAGGGAATCCTTTCCCCATTGCTTGTTTTTCTCAGGTTTGTCAAAGATCAGATAGTTGTAGATATGTGGCATTATTTCTGATGGCTCTGTTCTGTTCCATTGATGTATATCTCTGTTTTGATACCAGTACCATGCTGTTTTGGTTACTGTAGCCTTGTAGTATAGTTTGAAGTCAGGTAGTGTGATGCCTCCAGCTTTGTTCTTTTGGCTTAGGATTGACTTGGAGATGTGGGCTCTTTTTTGGTTCCATATGAACTTTAAAGTAGTTTTTTCCAATTCTGTGCAGAAAGTCATTGGTAGCTTGATGGGGATGGCATTGAATCTATAAATTACCTTGGGCAGTATGGCCATTTTCACGATATTGATTCTTCCTACCCATGAGCATGGAATGTTCTTCCATTTGTTTGTATCCTCTTTTATTTCCTTGAGCAGTGGTTTGTAGTTCTCCTTGAAGAGGTCCTTCACGTCCCTTGTAAGTTGGATTCCTAGGTATTTTATTCTCTTTGAAGCAATTGTGAATGGGAGTTCACTCATGATTTGGCTCTCTGTTTGTTGTTGGTGTATAAGAATGCTTGTGATTTTTGTACATTGATTTTGTATCCTGAGACTTTGCTGAAGTTGCTTATCAGCTTAAGGAGATTTTGGGCTGAGATGATGGGGTTATGTAGGTATACGATCATGTCGTCTGCAAACAGGGACAATTTGACTTCCTCTTTTCCTAATTGAATGCCCTTTATTTCCTTCTCCTGCCTAATTTCCCTGGCCAGAACTTCCAACACTATGTTGAATAGGAGTGGCGAGAGAGGGCATCCCTGTCTTGTGCCAGTTTTCAAAGGGAATGCTTCCAGTTTTTGCCCATTCAGTATGATATGGGCTGTGGGTTTGTCATAGATAGCTCTTATTATTTTGAGATACATCCCATCAATACCTAATTTATTGAGAGATTTTAGCATGAAGATTGTTGAATTTTGTCAAAGGCCTTTTCTGCATCTATTGAGATAATCATGTGGTTTTTGTCTTTGGTTCTGTTTACATGCTGGATTACATTTATTGATTTGTGTATATTGAACCAGCCTTGCATCCCAGGGATGAAGCCCACTTGATCATGGTGGATAAGCTTTTTGATGTGCTGCCGGATTTGGTTTGCCAGTATTTTATTGAGGATTTTTGCATCAATGTTCATCAAGGATATTGGTCTAAAATTCTCTTTTTTTGTTGTGTCTCTGCCAGGCTTTGGTATCAGGATGATGCTGGCCTCATAAAATGAGTTAGGGAGGACTCCCTCTTTTTCTATTCATTGGAATAGTTTCAGAAGGAATGGTACCAGTTCCTCCTTGTACTTCTGGTAGAATTCGGCTGTGAATCCATCTGTTCCTGGACTCTTTTTGGTTGGTAGGCTATTGATTATTGCCACAATTTCAGCTCCTGTTATTGGTCTATTCAGAGATTCAACTTCTTCCTGGTTTAGTCTTGGGAGGGTGTATGTGTCGAGGAATTTATCCATTTCTTCTAGATTTTCTAGTTTATTTGTGTAGAAGTGTTTGTAGTATTCTCTGATGGTAGTTTGTATTTCTGTGGGATCAGTGGTGATATCCCCTTTATCAGTTTTTATTGCATCTATTTGACTCTTCTCTCTTTTTTCTTTATTAGTCTTGCTTGTGGTCTATCAATTTTGTTGATCCTTTCAAAAAACCAGCTCCTGGATTCATTAATTTTTTCAAGGGTTTTTTGTGTCTCTATTTCCTTCAGTTCTCCTCTGATTTTAGTTATTTCTTGCCTTCTGCTAGCTTTTGAGTGTGTTTGCTCTTGCTTCTCTAGTTCTTTTAATTGTGATGTTAGGGTGTCAATTTTGGATCTTTCCTGCTTTCTCTTGTGGGCATTTAGTACTATAAATTTCCTTCTACACACTGCTTTGAATGCATCCCAGAGATTCTGGTATGTTGTGTCTTGGTTCTCGTTGGTTTCAAAGAACATCTTTATTTCTGCCTTCATTTCATTATGTACCCAGTAGTCATTCAGGAGCCGATTGTTCAGTTTCCATGTAGTTGACCGGTTTTGAGTGAGATTCTTAATCCTGAGTTCTAGTTTGATTGCACTGTGATCTGAGAGATAGTTTGTTATAATTTCTGTTCTTTTACATTTGCTGAGGAGAGCTTTACTTCCAAGTATGTGGTCAATTTTGGAATAGGTGTGGTGTGGTGCTGACAAAAATGTATATTCTGTTGATTTGGGGTGGAGAGTTCTGTAGATGTCTATTAGGTCTGCTTGGTGCAGAGTTGAGTTCAATTCCTGGGTATCCTTGTTGACTTTCTGTCTCGTTGATCTGTCTAATGTTGACAGTGGGGTGTTAAAGTCTCCCATTATTAATGTGTGGAAGTCTAAGTCTCTTTGTAGGTCACTCGGGACTTGCTTTATGAATCTGGATGCTCCTGTATTGGGTGCATATATATTTAGGATCGTTAGCTCTTCTTGTTGAATTGATCCCTTTACCATTATGTAATGGCCTTCTTTGTCTCTTTTGATCTTTGTTGGTTTAAAGTCTGTTTAATCAGAGACTAGGATTGCAACCCCTGCCTTTTTTTGTTTTCCATTTGCTTGGTAGATCTTCCTCCATCCTTTTATTTTGAGCCTCTGTGTGTCTCTGCACATGAGATGGGTTTCCTGAATACAGCACACTGATGGGTCTTGACTCTTTATCCGATTTGCCAGTCTGTGTCTTTTAATTGGAGCATTTAGTCCATTTACATTTGAAGTTAATATTGTTATGTGTGAATTTGATCCTGTCATTATGATGTTAGCTGGTTATTTTGTTTGTTAGTTGATGCAGTCTCTTCCTAGTCTCGATGGTCTTTACATTTTGGCATGATTTTGCAGCGGCTGGTACCGGTTGTGCCTTTCCATGTTTAGCACTTCCTTCAGGAGCTCTTTAGGGCAGGCCTGGTGGTGACAAAATCTGTCAGCATTTGCTTGTCTGTAAAGGATTTTATTTCTCCTTCACTTATGAAGCTTAGTTTGGCTGGATATGAAATTCTCGGTTGAAAATTCTTGTCTTGAAGAATGTTGAATATTGGCCCCCATTCTCTTCTGGCTTGTAGAGTTTCTGCCAAGAGATCCACTGTTAGTCTGATGGGCTTCCCTTTGAGGGTAACCTGACCTTTCTCTCTGGCTGCCCTTAACATTTTTTCCTTCATTTCAACTTTGGTGAATCTGACAATTATGTGTCATGGAGTTGCTCTTCTTGAGGAGTATCTTTGTGGCATTCTCTGTATTTCCTGAATCTGAATGTTGGCCTGCCTTGCTAGATTGGGGAAGTTCTCCTGGATAATATCCTGCAGAGTGTTTTCCAACTTGGGTCCATTCTCCCCATCAGTTTCAGGTACACCAATCAGACATAGATTTAGTCTTTTCACATAGTCCCATATTTCTTGGAGGCTTTGCTCATTTCTTTTTATTCTTTTTTCTCTAAACTTCCCTTCTCGCTTCATTTCATTCATTTCATCTTCCATCGCTGATACCCTGTCTTCCAATTGATCGCATAGGCTCCTGAGGCTTCTGCATTCTTCACGTAGTTCTTGAGCCTTGGTTTTCAGCTCCATCAGCTCCTTTAAGCACTTCTCTGTATTGGTTATTCTAGTTATACATTCTTCTAAATTTTTTTCAAAGTTTTCAACTTCTTTGCCTTTGGTTTGAATATCCTCTCGCAGCTCAGAGTAATTTGATCATCTGAAGCCTTCTCTCAGCTCGTCAAAGTCATTCTCCTTCCAGCTTTGTTCCGTTGCTGGTGAGGAACTGCATTCCTTTGGAGGAGGAGAGGCGCTCTGCTTTTTAGAGTGTCCAGTTTTTCTGCTCTGTTTTTTCCCCATCTTTGTGGTTTTATCTACTTTTGGTCTTTGATGATGGTGATGTATAGATGGGTTTTTGGTGTGGATGTTCTTTCTGTTTGTTAGTTTTCCTTTTAACAGACAGGACCCTCAGCTGCAGGTCTGTTGGAGTACCCGGCCGGCCATGTGAGGTGTCAGTCTGCCCCTGCTGGGGGGTGCCTCCCAGTTAGGCTGCTCGTGGGTCAGGGGTCAGGGACCCACTTGAGGAGGCAGTCTGCCTGTTCTCAGATCTCCAGCTGCGTGCTGGGAGAACCACTGCTCTCGTCAAAGTCTTCAAAGCTCTCAGACAGGGACATTTAAGTCTGCAGAGGTTACTGCTGTCTTTTTGTTTGTCTGTGCCCTGCCCCCAGAGGTGGAGCCTACAGAGGCAGGCAGGCCTCCTTGAGCTGTGGTGGGCTCCACCCAGTTGGAGCTTCCCTGCTGCTTTGTTTACCTAAGCAAGCCTGGGCAATGGCGGGCGCCCCTCCCCAAGCCTTGCTGCAGCCTTGCAGTTTGATCTCAGACTGCTGTGCTAGCAGTCAGTGAGACTCCGTGGGCGTAGGACCCTCTGAGCCAGGTGCGGGATATAATCTCCTGGTGCGCTGTTTTTTAAGCCCGTCGGAAAAGCGCAGTATTTGGGTGGGAGTGACGCAATTTTCCAGGTGCCGTCTGTCACCCCTTTCTTTGACTAGGAAAGGGAACTCCCTGACCCCTTGTGCTTCCCGAGTGAGGCAATGCCTCGCCCTTCTTCAGCTCATGCACGGTGCATGCACCCACTGACCTGCACCCACTGTCTGGCACTCCCTAGTGAGATGAACCAGGTACCTCAGATGGAAATGCAGAAATCACCCGTCTTCTGCGTCGCTCACGCTGGGAGCTGTAGCCCAAGCTGTTCCTATTCGGCCATCTTGGCTCCTCCCTATTATGCTGCTTTCTATCAGTCTATGTGATTAGGTGGTCCACATGCTTACTGATACACCAGGCTTATTGAAACTGATGTCCTTGACTCACAAAGGAAAAAAAAAAAAACAATTAAAAGCAGTATAAGAAAAAAAGAAAATAGACTCAAGGATTGTTCCTGTGTCATGAACTGATGTGTTTCCTGACATAGCTGACTGGACCAAAAAAATAAAATGTTAGAGATTTTGACATAATAGGGGTGTATGGAACAAGTGGTATATGAAATTACCTTTTTTCTCACTAAGGAAGTTGTAAATGTTCTGTTATAATTTCTTAAAATAGACATACAGAAATTTAGAAAAATTCCAAGCAAGAAAAATATGTCCATGTACCAGAGATATTGCTCTTCTAAGTAAATTTTAAAATATATTATCACTTTCATTTTCAACATGTTTTCAGAAAATGCTTTTAGTGCCACTATGTTTACTCTTTTTAACCGTATACATCAGTGGGTCATTCCACTGAAATATACTCCATATGAACAAGAGAAATTTATCTGATATACCAAAGGCTTCTGTAGAAGATTAGATACAAGCCTAAGCATGCAACATTCTCAAACGTCCTATCAATAGAAGGAAAAAGTAAATGTGTGAGAAAACCTCTCAGGCCAAAAAGCAGAAAAATAAAGGAAATAATTTGCACATTTTCAATTTAATTTACATGTTGTAGAAACTCCAGGAAGGAAATATAAATATAAATATAAATATATATATTTGAACAATCATAGACATACATATGTATGTATATATATGTCATGTGCCAATGTACTTCAGAGAGTTTTTTATGCCTCAGGGAAGTTGTCAGAAATGTCATGAGGAATGACAAGAATGTATGTATATATATGTCATGTGCCAATGTACTTCATACAGTTTTTTATGCCTAAGGGAAGTTGTCAGAAATGTCATGAGAAATGGCAAGAACAATAAAATGCATAATCCAGATGTCCAAGTCATCTACATCTCCATGTAGTCAAGATTCTTAAAAATTGTGGTAGAAACAGCAGAAAGGGAACAGAAAGTGTTCCTGCCCTGGATGAACACTCTCTTAATCATACTGTCAATTTCTTTCTTTCTTTTCTTTAAATGTTTACTATTTCTGGTTATAAAAGTGACATATTTGTTGCCAAAATATTAAAAATATACAAATAGTGTTTTTAACAGATATTGTTACCACCTAGAATTTAAAGTATATTCCTCCAAAAACTTTTTCATCTTAACATTAAGATGAAGAATGATTGGCAGCTGTTAGCACTGATTTTGCAGTCCTACTCAGTGTACCTGGACTATGGGCAACTCATGTCAGCCTTCTGCCATCAATAGGGATCTTGAGAAGCCCGCCAACACATCTCAGTCATTCTTTCTAGAGAGGAGAAGAGAGAGGAAGGAAATAGAAGAGAAATAATTAATAAAATAGAGTAAGATGAAGCTGATAGTATTTGTATTTAGAATATTAGCCCTCAGCAGTGAGAAGAATGGGGTCTTCTGGGAACTAGGAAACTAGGAACCATAGATGGTTCCACATTTTACCTGCCAAGTATTTTCTAGACTGTGTCTAAGAGCAAAGATACTGGAGGTCTTTGCATCATATTTTAAAGAAATACTTCAATCTCGGACATTGGTAAATGGAATAAAGGACACTGTGTGTATGTATGTACCCATTTTTCTTATTTTAATAATCAGTGACTTATATTAACTGTTTCCTATGTGTCATGCACTATGCTGAACTTTACATGCATTATTTCATTTTTTTTTTCATTTTATAGATAAACTGAGTAGAAAAGGAAACATATAACCAACAGTTACAAAGTGGCAGAGCCTGGGCCCAAATCTATTTAGATCTGATGCCAGGGCCGCTATCCTCTACCACACTTACCTATCCTTACCAGCCCCAACAACTATGTGGACCATTTTTTAAAAGAATATCTTTCAAGGTATAAGATTTCCAAAAGAAAATTTTTTAACTAATTAGTTATTAGAAAATTGTGAGATACTACTTTTAAAATGTACTGTGTGGAAAGCAAGTGAAGACTTTGAAAGAGCCAGCCACTGTTGATTAACATTATCTTTATAAAATAGCATGTCTTTTAATCGTTTAATGGTGATGTATAATGCCATAATCAGTTAAAGAGTTTATCTCATGTCATTACATCATCTTTAGATTGTATTTTTTAAAAAACATACTGTCCTGGGACTGAAATAATAATTCCTGATCCATCGATCTTTCAAACATAGCCATATCATCCTAAAGACACTGATAAAATAGAAACAAAATATGAACTAGTTGGACTTACATTTTGGAAGTGTTTTAACTCCCTCAAATAAATTGAGCAGGTAGTAAGCAAAAAGACTTCCACAGTACCTGTTGGTATCTTAGTGGGTTAAAAAATAGAAATTATCTGTTCTGTACTCATAAGCATAATGATTTCTAAAATATTTGAAAACAAAACAGCAGGGAGTTGTTGTTTAATGGATAAAAAGTTTAGTTTTCCAAAATGAAGAGTTTTGGAGAGTGCTTGCATAACAATGTGAATGTACTTAACACTACTCTACTGCACACTTTAGAAAAGGTTAAGATGATAAATTTTGTGTTATTTGTATTTTACCAAATAAAATACAAGTGAAAATGAAAACAAAATAGCATTGGTCTCAGGTCAGAGTTTTCTCTCCTGGCCTTCTCTTCTGCCCTACTCTGAGTCCTCCTTTAACTGAATAAATTCAGTTTGTGAGCAAAAGAAGAACAATTTTCTATTATAATCATTAGAATTTTAAAAATATGTCAGGGGTTTACCTGCTTATTAATTTGCATGGCTTCTCATAGTTACTATAAATATTGAAGAATTACTTGCTTTCAGAGTTGATAGATTAAAAAAAGAGATCTCTCACTATGGCTTTCCTTTTCTTACTAGAATTTTTTCTGCATTTCTCTAGGACTTATCACAGTGAATGGCAGCCTTGATCACCACCCTTACTGATTATCTTTTACATAGGTTCCAAAGAAGGGATGACAAAATCTAATGCCTACTGCTTGGCAAGTCCCAAAGAGATTTGTACAGATTCCCTTAGCTCATTAGAAACAGAGTTGGAAGAGTTGTTTCTCATGGACACTTGGGCTGTTTCTTGATACATGTCAGCTCTGTGATGAGGCATACCCCAACCTTCTTGTCAGAAGCCAGTTTTGGCATGTCAAAGATGGAGTCACTTGGTAAACTAATCTTCAGGCAATTAACCATAGAAGACATGAGGTAGTCTATTCCCAAGAGTCCAGTCCCAAGAGTCCAAGCTACTCCTCTGTACCAGAGATTAAGACCACAGTGGAATTCTAGTATATCAATGCTGCTTGGAAAATGTACACTTTCCATCTTAATCAAAACCCAGTTTCATCATGGTTCCTCCTACTGGGTACTATTTCTTTTGGCTTTAATCTAAGTAGCAGTTGCCCAAAATAGAATCCCCATTCAGCTATGAGTCAAGCTCAATTGCACTCTTTATCCTAGAGTTTGACCAGCTTCGGACATCCAAAGCCGGAAATAAAGGATCAAGGAAAACCAACAACTTTCTCAAAATACAGACTGCAACACATGTGCCTCAGCAACAGCTTTGCTGACCCAGCTTCTCCTTCGAGAATTTGGCTTGACTTTGAGGCATTCGTTTTCAGTGAGGTGAATGAAGAGTTGGCAGTCTGGCTCTCACTTACTGTAATTGAGTCAGACAATTAAATTGCCTCCCAGTTACTGAAAATGTAAACCACATACACGTTATGTAGGCCACAGCATTCCAGTGGTGCACGTCCAGTATAGTGACTTAATGCCTGGATATGGAGGACATTTGAGTCAAAGCAGTACAGCACGCTGGCACAGCAGATGCACATGCGTGCACCAAGGGAAACACCAAAGGTCTGTAGCTTTGGAAGATATCCTAGAATCAGCGCTCCAGCACATGGATTTATTTAGACAAAACGATGTGTCAGCTTATCATTATGCTATAATTTTTGGATAGCTTTCCTTAAAAATCTTAAAATGAAGTGTGTTTTAAAAATATTTTTCTTTACACAGAACCCACCCCAAAATTCTCCATTTGTCTTCCCAAAATCAAAGTTGTACTTAAAGATGTAAAATAAACATTTTTGCACTGAGTACTTGAAGGAAGGCTGACCAATGTCTCATTCTCAGTTTGTGACGTTATGTAGACTTTGGAGAAAGCCAACTTAGTGACATTGGCAGAACCGAGGAAAGGGGGTAGACTGTGCATATGTTTAACTTGACATAATATGAATGCCAGTGCCGTCAATTGATTATTTTAATATCGGTGGTGATGAGGAAGCAATGTGTTTTATAATCAACCTTACTTTCAGGTTAATAGCTATTTTTTAATATCTTAAAATTTTATAACAAAAAATATTATAATCCTATAATACAAAAAAGTTATACAAAAAATGGACTATTAAAAGTGCTACTTAAGAAAAAAAATATTTGATCTGTATTTGGATTTTCCTTGGCAAATCTTACATCTCAGAGCTGTAACCTCCCACTCTGTAAGTTTTTTGGTATCTGGCTCCATCAGCACATGTCGAATGTTAAAGGAATGCTTTTCTAGCCTAGCACAAGCAGAATTACCAAGATACATTTGTATGCATGTATGTGTTTGTGTACGTGTGTGTGTACCCCAGCCAGGGATATTTCCTGGGCAAGCATCTTTACTGATTCTTTTTTCAACCCATTCCTGTACTTACCATACCATGTTCATAGAATTATATTAAGAGTTTAATGAGGAAATCCTGTGTTTTCCTAGTGGGCTTGCTCTCTAAGTCTCCCCATCTCTATTCTGAGTGTTCTGCTTATGAGATTATCTTCATTAGCATTAACCTTTCTCCAATAGTCTCGGGTTAAAAGATAAAGTCTAAACCTGTGTGTCTGGCTATTATTTTGCTACCAAGCTTTATTGCTTTCATTTTGAGTGCAATAAGGTTATACATTTCTCAGTTTCAGAGGAACATATTCGTGCTAGTTCCACCTCTTTCAGGCTTTCTCAAACCAATCTTCTTCTTGAAGCTTCTCTCATTCTAAGGACGGAGCCAAGTGCTCTATAATAAAGGTATACTTGTCCAATTTCCAAGTGTATGCCTTGACACAGTGATAGAAGAAAATAAAACACTAATGGTGAAAAATAGTCATTATACCAAGTCCTTTTCCCATTAATTGCTTTTTAAATTTTCTAATTCAAGGAATGCATTAATTTATATTTCAAGGAATACATTAATTTCTAATTCGAGGAATGCATTGTGATGTTTAGGGGAAGTGAGGAAATAACATGGTTAGTGTATGTATGTCCTATGCTTTAGATAGGCAGATACTCTCATGCCGCTATGAAGAAATACCCAAGATTGGGTAATTTATAAAGAAAAAAGGTTTAATTGACTCACAGTTCTGCAGGGCTGAGGAAGCCTCAGGAAACTTACAATCATGGCAGAAGGGGAAGCAAACATGTCCTTCTTCACATCATGGCAGGAAGGAGAAGTGCCAAACAAAAGGGGGAAAAGCCCCTTATGAAACCATCAGATCTTGTGAGAACTCATTCACTATCACAAGAACAGCATGAAGGTAACAACTCCCATGGTTCAATTAACTCCCATCAGGTCCTTCCCATGACATGTGGGGATTATGGGAATTACAATTCAATATATTTGGATGGGGACACAACCAAACCATATCATAAACATACACACACAACATATACAATTTTAGAACACAGTATTAAAAATAAATTTTCAGTCTTAATAAGCATTTATATCAGTTTATAAAATTCTTTGTTCTACAAGTCTTTGTTATACAAAAGTTCTTAAATAGCCAAAATAAACAAAGCATATAAATACAGCAAAAGACAAAATTATGACATATATTACATTATGAAAACAAGTTTAAAAATTCTTTCATAATGAAGAATTATAAAAGATGTCAAAATAC
Organism: Pongo abelii; assembly: GCF_028885655.2. Lineage (NCBI taxonomy): Eukaryota > Metazoa > Chordata > Mammalia > Primates > Hominidae > Pongo > Pongo abelii. The sequence continues at coordinate 75,236,146 of NC_071990.2, read as the reverse complement.
CAAATAAATTTTCCCAGAAAACTTTCCAAGGTACAAAGCATATCATCCCAAATATCACCTATAAATGCGATGAAAAATAACTCTAATTCACAATAGCAATTAATTTACAAACATCCACATTTGCCTCTAATGAGAAACATGTTACCAATTTAGAGAAAATAACAACAGAGTATAAGAAAATTTGACAAGAAAATGTTCTTATTTTAAAAGATGTCAATAATTTTCCCCAAATTATAAGATAACACAAACTTGCAATGAAATATTTTAAGCAAAAAATGAAGGAAAAAACTATAAAATAAATTTCAAAAGCCCAAATTTACTCCCATTAAAAAAATATGTTCAGAGGCTGGCATCATTGTTAAGTTGTGGAGTATGGAGTAAGGAGTGTGCAGATGTTAAAATAGGGGGAAGCCTCACCTCAGGAGTGACAGACACCAAAGGCAGACAATCAAATAGAATTAGAAAGTGTGATAAAACAAGGTTCAACAAGAGGAAAGCAGACAGAATTGGTGGCCAATTAGAGGGAAAGAGATACAGATTGAATCTACAAAATCTGAAATGCTCCAAAATCCTAAAATTTTGATCACCAACATAGTACTCAAAATAAATACTCTTTGGAGCATTTTGGATTCTGGATTTTTAGGTTTGGGACGTTAAACCTAATACAGATATTCAAAAATCTGAAAAAATAAAAAAAAATCTGACACTTCAGTCCTAAGCATTAAAGAAAGGAACACTTTACCTGTATATATCACGTCTCAAACCTCATGCCAGAAATCCCAAAATTCTAGTAGCAAATCTAAGTAGAAATAGTACATAGAAAAGAGTCTAGACATAAAAGTATGAAAGAGACACTACTTCTTATCATTGGTCTCACCAGGATGTAGTATGTGAATGAGTTGGCATGCATATACAAAAATCAACTGGGAAGAATGAGAAAGTTGTGAATAAAAAGAAAATGGGATGACTAGCTCTATCCTTTGTTAAAACATAAATACAATGATTTTCTTTTTAAAAAATAACTTTAAAAGCATGACGCAGTAAGACTGAAAGACAGAATCTAATACTAAGCGGTATTATGACAGAACAAAAGAAACATCACAATTTAGCTTCACCCAAGGCTGTTGTTGAGAGAAATAATTAGTAATTTCTAAGAAAAATATGTTTAAATCTCACATCTCATCATAATATAAAATACATTTCAATGGGCATATAGAATTAACTATATTTTAAAACAAAAAAGAAAATGGGAATTTGCTATTTCATACCTATTTATAGAGTGCCTATGTGTATGTTATCACTCCTATTCTGAGTGAAACAGGTCATCGCTGAAGAGTTTTAAACAGAGGAGTGAGATCATCTTACTTAACATTTAAAAAAAAAGTCCTTGGGCCAGACGCGGTGGCTCACGCCTGTAATCCCAGCACTTTGCGAGGCCGAGGCGGGCAGATCACGAGGTCAGGAGATCGAGACCATCCTGGCTAACACGGTGATAACCTATCTCTGCTAAAAAAAAAATACAAAAAATTAGCCGGGCGTGGTGGCAGGCACCTGTAGTCCCAGCTACTCGGGAGGCTGAGGCAGGAGAATGGCGTGAACCTGGGAGGCGGAGCTTGCAGTGAGCAGAGATCGCGCCACTGCACTCCAGCCTGAGCCACAGAGCAAGACTCGGTCTCAAAAAAAAAAAAAAAAAATCCTCTCTCTACTATAGTGAGAATAGACCATGAGGAAGCAAGAGTAGATTCTACTTAGAGTAATGCAGGTAAGAAAGATGGTAGTAAGTTGTATTCAAATTATGAATGTATTTCAAATAAAGAGTAAATGGGATTTGAGAAGAAACTCAATGAGGATTTTGAGAGAGAGAGACTAAGATTATTCTAAATTTTTGGCTAGAGCAACTGGAAAGATGTCATTTACTGAGATGGGAAGTCTGTAGGAGGATCATTTGGGGACAAGATTAGCAGTTCACTTTTGGACATGTTTGCTTGAGATTCTGATTAGATATCCAAGTAGAGATGTCAGGCTGGGTGGAGTAGGGGGAGTGGGTGGCATTTGATTTAGTCTAGAGTTTGGGAAAGAGGTCCAGGTTGAAGATATAAGTGTTCGAGTTTTCAGAATATAGATGGTATTTAAAGTTGCAAGATGTGAGTAAAGACTGAGGAAATGGGGAGAAATCAACAAAGGAGACTAAAAAGGAACAGCCAGTGAAAAGAAGAAAATCAGGAGTGCATTGTCCTGGAAGCCAAGAGGGGGACAAAAGTGTTTCAAACTGGAGGGACAGATCAGTGGAGCGAAATGCTCCTGATAGATCAAGCAAGATGACAACAGAGAATTGTATTTTGCATTGAGGATTGGAGGATGTGGTGACAGAGTGAAGGGCTGTTTTAGTGGAAGGATTTTAGCAAGAACTTGATTGGAGTGGGATCAAAAAAGGATGGATTAAAGGAATTGAAGATAGTACACATAAATAATTTTGAGAAGTTTTGCAATCAATGGTAACCAAGAAATAAAAGTGTCTGGAGGGAGATATGGATTTAGGAGATAAATTTTTGTTTGGTTGGTTGTTTTTTAAGTGGAGAGAAATTAAAATATGTTTGCCAAATGGGGTTACATAGTGGAGAGGAAAAATTCATAATGCAAGGAAAAGAAGAAAAAATATGAACCAATGACCTTGAGTAGGCGAAAGTTGAATGAACTCTAATATAAAAGTGGAAGGTGTTGAACTTTGTTAGGTATGGGATCATCCATCAGTAGTAACATGAGGAAGGGTGGACATATGGGCACAGATACAGGTAAGATGGTAGATGTGGCAGTAGAGTCATGGTACTAATATTTAACTATCTGTTATAGATTGTTTTCAATTATGTCTACCAACAGTTACTCTTATCCCTATATTTGTATACAGTTTCTCATATCAACAGGCTGAATCTATTTCCTTCTCTTGAATCCTGGCTTTGTGTGTTGCTTTGACCAATAGAATATAGTAGTGACATTTTGGGATTTCAACCCCAGGCCTTAAGGAATTGGTAACTTCTTCTTCCTCGTTCTTAAAGCCCCACTTCCATGCTTAGAAAAAGTAGGCTACTGAATGCATAAGGGCCACATGTAGAACCATAAAGGATGAAAGGCCCTCTTGGAGATTCTAGCTCAGCAGGGCTCCTGGCTGGGTGACCCTACACACAGTGCAGAAAAACAAAATGCCTCACTGAACCTGAATTCCTGACTCATCAAGAAATAATAAATATTTTTGTAGTTCATTTATTATTATTATTATATTTTAAGTTTTAGGTTACATGTACACAACGTGCAGTTTTGTTACATATGTATATATGTGCCATGTTGGTGTGCTGCACCCATTAACTCGTCATTTACCATTAGGTATATCTCCAAATGCTATCCCTCCCCCCTCCCCCCACCCCACAACATTCCCTGGTGTGTGATGTTCCCCTTCCTGTGTCCATGTGTTCTCATTGTTCAATTCCCACCTATGAGTGAGAACATGCAGTGTTTGGTTTTTTGTCCTTGCAATAGTTTGATGAGAATGATGGTTTCCAGCTTCATCCATGTCCCTACAAAGGACGTGAACACATCATTTTTTATGGCTGCATAGTATTCCATGGTGTATATGTGCCACATTTTCTTAATCCAGTCTATCATTGTTGGACATTTGAGTTGGTTCCAAGTCTTTCCTATTGTGAATAGTGCCACAATAAACAGACGTGTGCATGTGTCTTTATAGCAGCATGATTTGCAATCCTTTGGGTATATACCCAGTAATGGGTCAAATGGTATTTCTAGTTCTAGATCCCTGAGGAATCGCCACACTGACTTCCACAATGGTTGAACTAGTTTACAGTCCCACCAACAGTGTAAAAGTATACCTATTTCTCCACATCCTCTCCAGCACCTGTTGTTTTCTGACTTTTTAATGATTGCCATTCTAACTGGTGTGAGATGGTATCTCATTGTGGTTTTGATTTGCATTTCTCTGATGGCCAGTGATGATGAGCATTTTTTCATGTGTCTTTTGGCTGCATAAATGTCTTCTTTTGAGAAGTGTCTGTTTATATCCTTTGCCCACTTGTTGATGGGTTGTTTGTTTTTCTCTTGTAAATTTGTTTGACTTCATTGTAGATTCTGGATATTAGCCCTTTGTCAGATGAGAAGGTTGCAAAAATTTTCTCCCATTCTGTAGGTTGCCTCTTCACTCTGATGGTGGTTTCTTTTGTTGTGCAGAAGCTCTTTAGTTTAATTAGATCCCATTTGTCAATTTTGGCTTTTGTTGCCATTGCTTTTGGTGTTTTAGTCGTGAAGTCCTTGCCCATGCCTATGTCCTGAATGGTATTGCCTAGGTTTTTTTCTAAGGTTTTTTATCATTTTAGGTCTAACATTTAAGTCTTTAATCCACTTGAATTAATTTTTGTATAAGGTGTAAAGAAGGGATCCAGTTTCAGCTTTCTCCATATGGCTAGCCAGTTTTCCCAGCACCATTTATTAAATAGGGAATCCTTTCCCCATTTCTTGTTTTTGTCAAGTTTGTCAAAGATCAGATGGTTGTAGATGTGTGGTATTATTTCTGAGGCCTCTGTTCTGTTCCATTGGTCTATATCTCTGTTTTGGTACCAGTACCATGCTGTTTTGGTTACCGTAGCCTTGTAGTATAGTTTGAAGTCAGGTAGCGTGATGCCTCCAGCTTTGTTCTTTTGGCTTAGGATTGTCTTGGCAATGCGGGCTCTTTTTAGGTTCCATATGAACTCTAAAGTAGTTTTTTCCAATTCTGTGAAGAAAGTTATTGGGGATGGCATTGAATCTATAAATTACCTTGGGCAGTATGGCCGTTTTCATGGTATTGATTCCTCCTACCCATGAGCATGGAATGTTCTTCCATTTGTTTGTATCCTCTTTTATTTCATTGAGCAATGGTTTGTAGTTCTCCTTGAAGAGGTCCTTCACATCCCTTGTAAGTTGGATTCCTAGGTATTTTATTCTCTGTGAAGCAATTGTGAATGGGAGTTCACTGATGATTTGGCTCTCAGTTTGTCTGTTATTGGTGTATAAGAATGCTTGTGATTTTTGCACACTGATTTTGTATCCTGAGACTTTGCTGAAGTTGCTTATCAGCTTAAGGAGATTTTGGGCTGAGACGATGGGGTTTTCTAGATATACAATCATGTCATCTGCAAACAGGGACAATTTGACTTCCTCTTTTCCTAATTGAATACCCTTTATTTCCTTTTCCTGCCTAATTGCCCTGGCCAGAACTTCCAACACTATGTTGAATAGGAGTGGTGAGAGAGGGCATCCCTGTCTTGTGCCAGTTTTCAAAGGGAATGCTTCCAGTTTTTGTCCATTCAGTATGATGTTGGCTGTGGGTTTGTCATAGATAGCTCTTATTATTTTGAGATACGTCCCATCAATACCTAATTTACTGAGAGCATGAATAATTGAATTATTGAATTATTGAATAGCATGAGGCGTTGTTGAATTTTGTCAAAGGCCTTTTCTGCATCTATTGAGATAATCATGTGGTTTTTGTTTTGGTTCTGTTTATATGCTGGATTACGTTTTTTGATTTGCATATGTTGAACCAGCCTTGCATCCCAGGGATGAAGCCTACTTGATCATGGTGGATAAGCTTTTTGATGTGTTGATGGATTCGGTTTGCCAGTATTTTATTGAGGATTTTCGTATCTATGTTCATCAAGGATATTGGTCTAAAATTCTCTTTTTTGGTTGTGTCTCTGCCAGGCTTTGATATTAGGATGATGCTGGCCTCATAAAATGAGTTAGGGAGGATTCCCTCTTTTTCTATTGATTGGAATAGTTTCAGAAGGAATGGTACCAGCTCCTCCTTGTACCTCTGGTAGAATTCGGCTGTGAATCCATCTGGTCCTTGACTTTTTTTGGTTGGTAAGCTGTTAATTATTGCCTCAATTTCAGATCCTGTTATTGGTCTATTCAGAGATTCAACTTCTTCCTGGTATAGTCTTGGGAGGCTGTATATGTCAAGGAATTTATCCATTTGTTCTAGATTTTCTAGTTTATTTGCGTAGAGATGTTTATAGTATTCTCTGACGGTAATTGGTATTTCTGTGGGATTGGTAGTGATATTCCCTTTGTCATTTTTTATTGCATCTATTTGATTCTTCTCTCTTTTCTTCTTTATTAGTCTTGCTAGCGGTCTATCAATTTTGTGGATCTTTTCAAAACACCAGCTCCTGGATTCATTGATTTTTTGAAGGGTTTTTTGTGTCTCTATCTCCTTCAGTTCTGCTCTGATCTTAGTTATTTCTTGCCTTCTGCTAGCTTTTGAATGTGTTTGCTGTTGCTTCTCTAGTTTTTTTAATTGTGACATTAGGATGTCAATTTTAGATCTTTCCTGCTTTCTCTTGTGGGCATTTAGTGCTACAAATTTCCCTCTACACACTGCTTTGAATGTGTCCCAGAGATTCTGGTATGTTGTGTCTTTGTTCTCGTTGGTTTCAAAGAACATCTTTATTTCTGGCTTCATTTCATTATGTACCCAGTAGTCATTGTGGAGCAGGTTGTTCAGTTTCCATGTAGTTGAGTGGTTTTGAGTGAGTTTCTTAATCCTGAGTTCTAGTTTGATTGCACTGTGGTCTGAGAGATGGTTTGTTATAATTTCTGTTCTTTTACATTTGCTGAGGAGAGCTTTACTTCCAACTATGTGGTCAATTTTGGAATAGGTGTGGTGTGGTGCTGAAAAGAATGTATATTCTGTTGATTTGGGGTGGAGAGTTCTGTAGATGTCTATTAGGTCTGCTTGGTGCAGAGTTGAGTTCAATTCCTGGGTATCCTTGTTAACTTTCTGTCTCGTTGATCTGTTTAATGTTGACAGTGGGGTGTTAAAGTCTCCCATTATTATTGTGTGGGAGTCTAAGTCTCTTTGTAGGTCACTCGGGACTTGCTTTATGAATCTGGGTGCTCAATTATTGGGTGCATATATATTTAGGATAGTTAGTTCTTCTTGTTGAATTGATCCCTTTACCATTATGTAATGACCTTCTTTGTCTGTTTTGATCTTTGTTGGTTTAAAGTCTGTTTTATCAGAGACTAGGATTGCAACCCCTGCCTTTTTTTGCTTTCCATTTGCTTGGTAGATCTTCCTCCATCCCTTTATTCTGAGCCTATGTGTGTCTCTGCACGTGAGATGGGTTTCCTGAATACAACACACTGATGGGTCTTGACTCTATCCAATTTGCCAGTCTGTGCCTTTTATTTGAAGCATTTAGCCCATTTACATTTAAGGTTAGTATTGTTATGTGTGAATTTGATCCTGTCATTATGATGTTAGCTGGTTATTTTGCTCGTTAGTTGATGCAGTTTCTTCCTAGCCTGGATGGTCTTTACAATTTGGCATGTTTTTGCAGCGGCTGGTACTGGATGTTCCTTTCCATGTTTAGTGCTTCCTTCAGGAGCTCTTTTAGGGCAGGCCTATTGGTGACAAAATCTCTCAGCATTTGCTTGTCTGCAAAGTATTTTATTTCTCCTTCTTATGAAGCTTAGTTTGGCTGAATATGAAATTCTGGGTTGAAAATTCTTTTCTTGAAGAATGTCGAATATTGGCCCCCACTCTCTTCTGGCTTGTAGAGTTTCTGCCGAGAGATCCACTGTTCGTCTGATGGGCTTCCCTTTGTGGGTAACCCGACCTTTCTCTCTGGCTGCCCTTAACATTTTTTCCTTCATTTCAACTTTGGTGAATCCGACAATTATGTTTCTTGGAGCTGCTCTTCTCGAGGGGTATCTTTGTGGCATTCTCTGTATTTCCTGAATTTGAATGTTGGCCTGCCTTGCTAGATTGGGGAAGTTCTCCTGGATAATATCCTGCAGAGTGTTTTCCAGCTTGGTTCCATTCTCCCCGTCACTTTCAGGTATACTGATCAGACATAGATTTGGTCTTTTCACATAGTCCCATATTTCTTGTAGGCTTTTTTTGTTTCTTTTTATTCTTTTTTCTCTAAACTTCTCTTCTCGCTTCATTTCATTCATTTCGACTTCCATCGCTGATACCCTTTCTTCCAGTTGATCGCATCGGTTACTGAGGCTTGTGCATTCATCATGTAGTTCTCGTGCCATGGTTTTCAGCTCCATCAGGTCCTTTAAGGACTTCTCTGCATTGGTTATTCTAGTTAGCCATTCGTGTAATTTTTTTTCAAAGTTTTTAACTTCTTTGCCATTGGTTTGAACTTCCTCCTTTAGCTCAGAGTAGTTTGATCTTCTGAAGCCTTTCTCTCTCAACTGGTCAAAGTCATTATTTGTCCAGCTTTGTTCTGTTGCTGGTGAGGAGCTGCATTCCTTTGGAGGAGGAGAGGCACTCTAATTTTTAGAGTTTCCATTTTTTCTGCTGTTTTTTCCCCATCTTCGTGGTTTTATCTACCTTTGGTCTTTGATGATGGTGATGTACAGATGGGTTTTTGGTGCGGATGTCCTTTCTGTTTGTTAGTTTTCCTTCTAACAGTCAGGACCCTCAGCTGCAGGTCTGTTGGAGTTTACTGGAGGTCCACTGCAGACTCTGTTTGCCTGGGTATCAGCAGCAGTGGCTGCAGAACAGCAGTTATTGGTGAACCGCAAATGCTGCTGCCTGATCATTCCTCTGAAAGTTTTGTCTCAGAGGAGTACCCAGCCGTGTGAGGTGTCAGTCCACCCCTACTTGGGGGTGCCTCCCAGTTAGGCTACTCGGGAATCAGGGACCCACTTGAGGAGGCAGTCTGTCCGTTCTCAGATCTCAAGCTGTGTGCTGGGAGAACTACTACTCTCTTCAAAGCTGTCAGACAGGAACATTTAAGTCTGCAGAGTTTATTGCTGTCTTTTGTTTGTCTGTGCCCTGCCCCCAGAGGTGGAGCCTACAGAGGCAGGCAGGCCTCTTTGAGCTGTGGTGGCCTCCACCCAATTTGAGCTTCCTGGAAGCTTTGTTTACCTACTCAAGCCTGAGCAATGGCAGGCGCCCCTCCCTGAGCCTTGCTGCTGCCTTGCAGTTTGATCTCAGACTGCTGTGCTACCAATGAGCAAGGCTCCATGGGTGTAGGACCCTCCGAGCCAGGTGCGGGATATAATCTCCTGGTGTGCCGTTTGTTAAGCCCTTTGGAAAAGCACAGTATTAGGGTGGGAGTGACCCGATTTTCCAGGTGCCATCTGTCACCCCTTTCTTTGACTAGGAAAGGGAATTTCCTGACCCCTTGCACTTCCTGGGTGAGGCAATGCCTTGCCCTGCTTTGGCTCATATACGGTGTGCTGCACCCACTGTCTTGCACCCACTGTCTGGCACTCCCCAGTGAGATGAACCCGGTACCTCAGTTGGAAATGGAGAAATCACCTGTCTTCTGGGTCGCTCACGCTGGGAGCTGTAGACTGGAGCTGCTCCTATTCGGCCATCTTGGCTCCACAGTTGATTTGTTTTACATTGTTAAGCTTGGGGATCTTTGTTAGGCAGAAATAGTTAATATCAAATTTTTAGAAAAATAAACACCACCAATATTTGACTTGAGAGTGGAATAAAGAAAGTGTTAGGAGCCTAAGAGAAGAGGAAAATGTGAGATATCTTTCATACTGTTTTCAAACATTAGGAGATATGGGGGAAAATAGTATGATTGTTGGGAAGCACACAGGTAAATTTAAAGGGAAAATAATCAGTACATCTGTTGATTTTTCTCTATCCACATACAGCTGCACTTCACTGTTCAGGCTTGGAGCTGGAAATGGTTGGATTTCTGCTGGTTTGGATTTTTGACAAGTAAATATGGCAAAGTGAATATTAAAGGCATAGACGAGGGTTTTATAATGAATGGCCATGGTATTTTATCTAATGGGCAAATGAACGTTACATTTTTCAAACTTCTCCACTGCTGACTTAAAGAGAACAACACATTTTATCAAACCACCTAGAATCTCATCGGGAAAGAATTTTTACCTATATTTATTTGGCTCCCTTCACAACGATCCTTGTCTTTTTTTTGTAGGAGATCAAGGATGCTAAAAGTAAAACGCCTATTATCTACTCTTTGAGAAACACAGTCAGTTTTACAAATTATCATGATTAGAAGCTATTAGAACAGAAGCCCTGTACATAATTTTTGAAGTCCTTGATAGAGCATAGCATAGGGCTATGCAAGATAATAAAGAAAAATACTTGAATGAATGAATGAATAAATATGTCTTTTAGTTGAATTCAAGGTTTATAAATAATTGCTTAATGGGAAGGAAAAATTGATTAATTGTGAACTACCCTTGTTGTGTGCTCTGGCTAATCAGAATGGTTGGCAGATGCTCAATATAGATTTGTTCAGTTTGTTGATAAATAAATGAATGATCTGTCTGGTAAAGCTTACATTCTCGTTAAATGAAGAAAAAGTAATCCTTACTGAAATTTGTTTTTCTCAGTCATTTTCATGTACATTTATAAAACTTCAACTTTAGCAGAGTTTTCCTGTTATAGATTAACACTCTGAAATAGCAGCTCCTTTCCAAATCCCATTAAGATTAAGAAATTGAGTAAAAGTTGCACCTTTAAATTCACACTTAATATTCACTGCAATTTATTTGTACTTTATTACTAAAAACATGGGTGTTTGAACATTTAACAATATATAAGCTACTGTAAGTCATATAATTTCTTTAAAATGTTTTATGTTGTGCAGTAGAAAAGTTTGTCCTATTTTCAAGTGTTAAGACATATTGACTTAGAGCATTTTTTTTTCTGATGTGAATGGATATAGACTTCACAGTTTCATTCCAGAAAATGAGTAAAGGTCTACTAACGCACCTCTACTTCAGGAAGATTCCAGTTTCATAATCCAGCGAAGAGAAAAGTTAAGATTCCAGTGATAAAAAGTAGCTTCTTAAAGTGTTGGTGGGCTTAATCTGCAGGGTGTAGACAATCATGGAATGTCCAAGTTCTGATACTGCACTTTGTTGCCTATCAGTGCTTACTTTCTTCAGAAAATTGCCACTATCAGAGTTTTTAGTTATTTTTTTCAGAAGAGTGTTACTTACAAACACTCTCTTGTAAGTAAGAGGAGAGAGCTTATTGTATAACTACTGACATGAAATATAAGTCAGTACAGTGGTTCCTAAAACCAGTCACATGAATTACCAACAAAGCTGTTTAAAACAATAATTCTTGGACTCCAACTGCAAAGATTGTAATTCAGGAATATTGGGGAGACACTCAGGTGAATTTGTATATAACAAGTAACTTGGGTGATTCTTCTCTAGCCAGTCTGGCACCAGTTCACTGACAGGTCTTTAAAAGTCACTGACTTACTCAACTGAAATATATGGCAGGTGCCTGCTTGTATGACTCTATAAGGGGTGGCAAGGTAATAAGGTACATTCCTTTCTCGCACTAAAGTAGATGCATTTATGACTGTTGCTGTCACAGACAAAAGAATTGATGCCTTTAGTCCGGCACTCACTTTAAAACTGCATATGGCTCCTGGTGCAGCCAGTGGATTTGTATTCATTTCACATGAGATGAACTTCTTAATGATTCAAGGGTATTATTAATAGCTCTAAATCAAATGTAGCTCAGTTGTATTTCCTTTTTCAATGTCATTCTCTATGGTACATTTTGCTTCTTAAACACCCAGCAAATCTATGATTCTCAATCTGGGGCCACATCATCCATGGGGGTGTATTTTAATCTCATGTGTGTAGAAAGTGCACATGTATACTTCAAAAACCCACATTCAATGTTATACTCTAATTTTTTATTTTGGGAAAAAAACTTCCTGTATTATTATTGTCATATAATCTACAGAAAGAAAACCTCAACAAAATATTTTATTATGAGAATACACAAAAAATAATGGATTCCTCTGGGAATGACACTCAGTATGATGTATCAAAATTGGTGGGGGTCGTAGAAGCGTTCATGTCCTATATGCATCCAAGAGAACATGCTAAAAAACATTGATCAACATTAGATACATGATATTATTGGTCAGTCTATTAAGGAGGGCACATGGGCTTTAGCATCTTTTACAACTGCTCTCTGTGACTCGCTTCTTTCCTTCCTACCACCATCTCCAAATTCCAATAGCCCTTTCTTTTATTGCCACTTCCACCTACATCTTAATGATACACTGCTCTGCCCACAGCACAAAATCCTCAGGATGATTAAGATTAAGACGCTACTGCCCAGGAGGAGCTGGCACTTGACTTCTGCATATTGACTTTGAAATCAATGAGATAAGTGTACAGCTCTTCATTCCACATTCCCTGAATAGTTTGATTGTGTGTTGAAGTAATTTACCCTGAAGCTTAATCCATAAATTTGTTGTAAAAATGAAATAAAGATCCAGTGAATTATGTACAATGTCCAATACCTATTAGATTTGGTATTTGGAAAATGTTAAACCACTGTAAAATAACTGATTTTCACTTGCCAAGCCTTTTCATTGCCATTACCAGGACCATTTGTTGAAAACCTCCTCAATTAGGGATATTAACTCTTAAGGAAATAAACATACATGCACACACACTTTGTGTGTATTTGAGTTTCAGCCACCAAAACATTTCTCCTCCTTTTCTTTTCCATTTCAGCAGCAAAAATAAAAGATTTTGAATTTTCTGAGAAAAAAAACGTCTAACATATTTCTAAGTCTACATGTTCTCCTACATGTATGTTCTGGTGCATAATGACTTATAAGACACTTTCTTACAGAGAACAAAACCTAAGTAAGGAAATCATAAACCTTCAATAAGCCTATACAGTCAGCTGTCTTATCTCTTCTGTTATATCCAACAGACAAGGTCAGATATGACTTAATGAAAGAACTCATGCTAAGGGAAGTGGGTAGACCTAGTTGGCAATTGATGCTAGCATTCAAATTGTTACCATGGTCTCAGTAAAAGGTTAAGAATAGCCCCATGTATTTGATTTGTATTTGACTTCATTTCAATTATAACCAAGTCAAATGCCTACAGCAGTTAAGAGAGAATCACAATTTTGGGGGGAATGAAAATATTGCTGATTGTAAAAATACACTTTTGAACTGTTTTTATTTAATTAATTAATTAATTTTGAACCCTCATTACTTCTGTAATGATTTGAGATATTAGAATTTCTCTAATATCTTTGATTTTAATTCTGGTAGATCTCATTGTGCTTTTGTGACCTTACTTCCTACAATGGACAACTCTATCTGCAACATGTCCAGGGAAAGGTAGATCTGAATTGCATGTTAGGTTATAATAATAGATGCACATCAATACAACCTGCCATTAAATAGGCCCTCATAGCCACAGGGCAGATTCAACTAAGGCAAATGGAAAATATCTGGGGGAAAAACAATAAAAAATAACAAAATAACAATAAAACATAATACAAATTTTAAAACCAATATAGTGTAACAAATATTTACATAGCATTTGCATTGTATGAAATACCTATGCATTACTTATAATACCTGATATAACACAAATGCTATGTAAATATTTGTTATGATATTTGAGATGATTTAAAGTATACAGGAGGATGTGGCTAGGTTATATGCAAACACTGCCATTTTAATTCAGGGACTTGAGCATCGAAAGATTTTGATATTTATGGGGTAGTAGGGGAGGGGATGAGTGTGTGTATTTTGGAACCAATTTCCCTCAGATACTGAGGGACAATTGTACAATAATAAGCAATTGCTATGGTATTTGGGCTGTTGCTTTTTAAACTTAGCAATAAGAGATGAAGATGTGAGTGCACTTCCATTGGGTTTTGCACTCCAATTTAATAAACATACTGAATACAGTAACAGCTGAGATTAGACAGGATTCTAAAGTTGGTTCAAACATTTTAATTAAAAATATTCTTAGAATATAAAACTTTTTTACACATTCTCATTTAGATTGAAAAGAACAAAATATTTCTTTGCAGAGATTAAACCAGGTCCATGTTTTAGTTGTTGCTATTTATAGTTTTCACATTTATAGCACTATTAGGAACTTATGGTATGTTCAAATATATCAAGTTATTATCTGGATAATAACAGCATTTACTAAATTGTTTCTTTGAGTTTAAGATAAGCTGTATTTCAGATTTATAGAAATGTAGAACTACCAAAATTCTTTATGGATTGACTAATTCACACTTCCATTTTACTAACAGGAAAATTAGAGATTAAAAGGTTTGCTCAAAATCACAAAGCAAATAAGCAGAAGATCGACCACTAAAAGCTAGGCTCTGTTTCATTCAGCAAATGTATGCAGGGTCTAGTTTGTACCAGGTGCAAAGGCAAGTTGTACACACTCTCTGTCCTTCAGTTGCTCATTATCTACTTGAGGGAGTCAAATGGCTTAACGGGTCACTATAAGAGAACAAAGGGACAAAGATTCTTGCGGGGTTGAGTTTAAAGGTTAGATTAGGGGTGGCTTCTTGGAGGAGGTGAAATCTCAGGTGGCATTTAAGCCACCTAGAGTGATGGAGAAGTAGAAGGATGTGTCAGGCAGAAGGTAATTCCTCAGGCTCAGAGGTGAGAAAATGCATGCTGTTTAAGGGACTGTGGGTCTCTCCCCACACTGGAGTAAAGGTGGAGCTGGCTACGAGCAGAGAGAGAGGAGACAAGGGTAATGACAAGGGGCCAAGAGCTTTGTCAAATTTTGAAATTTACATTTTATTCTGGAGGCAATTTAGGAGTCATGGTTGGAATTTTGGCAGAAAAATAACATTATCAAGCTTGCATTTTAGGAATAATTATCAGACTGCAGCATGAATATTGAACTGGAGAAAGGAAGAGACAAGAAGCCAGGACAATGCTTCCTCTATCACAACACAAAGGGTCTTTGTAAGAATTAGAAAAAGAACTCCTTCCTACTGGAAAATTGTCAAAACGTGCAGAAGTTATTAGAACAAGATTCTCTATCAGCTTTTGCTGGAGAATTACTGGCATTCATATAGAAATCTATGTGATGTGATATGATACTTTTGTGCAATGCACAGCCTCCCCAACTGGTTCTGACCTGCAACTCCTCCTAGAAAACCCATAGAGTAGTTAAGACTAATTCTGTCTAGCACTTGAAAATTTACAAGCCCCATTCAGAAACATTATTTCATGTGCTGTTCCTGATAATCCTGTGAAGTAGTTAGAAAAGGAAGTATTTTTACCCTCATTTTACGGATGAGAAAATTAAGCCTCAACTAGGCCAAGTGACTTGTCTACCACCACAGTTGGAGACAATGGAGCCCAAATCTCTAAACATTATCCTTCATCAGTTTCATTTCTTTATTGCCTCTATGACTTATAGCAGGTAAAAATATCAAAAATATAAAATATGCTAATTTTTTAAAGAAGTTTCGCAAACATCTGGCAATATAGCTAGGGTTATGGTAGGGTGGGTAAAAGACCATAACCCTTCTTTTTTTTAAGGTCAGAAATCAAATTCAGAAATTGTGCCATGGAATACTGATCTACTAGTTAGTCTCTGAGTGTGGGGACAGGAAATTGACTTAGTTCTTTTTTCCTGATTCAGAAATGCACTTTGTTTTCTTAATATTTAAAATCCTCTAGGATTTCAAATGTATTGCAATTCATATTTTAATAATTCAATCTGTATTTCTTATCCTGCACGTCTTTAATATAGATATACATGAATAAGAAATTAAGTTCTAATTACAAATAAGTATTCCATATTCTGAAATAATTGAGATATACAATGTGTTAATATAGCTGTTAAATACCAAAATGTGCAATGTATTTCACACTTGTCACTTTTCATCTAATTAAGGAAACCTTAATGACTCTGTTGCAAAAAACGTGTGGGGATTACTTTATAACCTTGCCTGCATATTTTAAACTGCTACTTAGAACAAAATATCAAGCATATTTGGTTAGCAGACATTTTAAATGTCACCTAGAGGGAGGGAAATTAGAATCAGGATTAAACATTTCATACCATGCAAGGATGAGTGATGGTTCTTCTGCTCTCATGTCACTGGGGCTGAACAATGGAATTAGTTCTAGAAAACCAAACTCTATCCATAGGATTAGAGTTGCATGGAGGTTTTTTTTTGTTTGTTTTTTGTTTTTTGTTTTGTTATTGTTGTTGTTGTTCCTGAAAAATAGAAGTGAGAAGGTCTAGCAGAATTCTAATGACTTGATGGTCCTCTTTTCGACACAGCCCTCCAATGCAGAGAGGCCAACACAGCCCTCCAATGCAGAGAGGCCAACACAGCCCTCCAATGCAGAGAGGCCAACACAGCCCTCCAATGCAGAGAGGCGGTGCATACTGTGGTTAAGAGCAAGAGTCTTAATAGACTGGGCGGCTATACCACTCTGCCACTGAACAGCCGTGAGACACTGGGC
This sequence comes from Pongo abelii, assembly GCF_028885655.2. NCBI lineage: Eukaryota > Metazoa > Chordata > Mammalia > Primates > Hominidae > Pongo > Pongo abelii. The sequence goes on along the minus strand of NC_071990.2, from coordinate 75,219,833 downwards.
AAGGTTCTTAACCTCATTATACTTCATAGAGTGGTAATGAAAATTACATAAATTAATGTATGCAAAAATACAGGGACAATACCTGGCACATAATATGTGCAATGTAAGCAGTAGTTTTTGTCATTAATAGGATTTGAAGGGGTATCAAATTCCATCGTATCTGCTCAATTGTGAAAATTAGGTTGCTACTGAAAGTTTTACTTAAACACTATGGAGTATGTAAAAAAAACAGAGTTAAGAAAAGCTTCCCAAATCTTCATTAGGAAAAGAAAAGGAAACTGCAACTTTATGTTTCCTTTCTATGGCCAAGTTCTATTACTATCTTCTCTAACTATCTTCAAAAGGAAAGAAGGTAGATTAGTGAAATTGGGATCCTCATTGATGCTGAAAAGACATACACAAATAAGACTGTGTAAGTTATAATTGACTGGGAGGAAAACTTTAGGTTAAGAAAGCATCAAATAAGCAATTCCTGTCAGAAAGTCTATTTGATTTGTACTTAATACGGTGTTTCCAGGCTGATTCCTAATGATGTCCATTACATAGTCGGAAAAAATTCCTCTAAATACCTGATCAGTGCTGTCATTGCTTTCAGATAAAAAGGATGTAAATACATTTCAATTAACAATCCTTAAAACAAAGATTAAAGCAAACCACTGATTTCAGTGGTTTATGTGTTCATCTTATCCACTGAAATGTGAGACTCAAAAACAAGAACTATTTAATTTTGAAAATATTTTTACTTAGAAATAAAAAGTAAACTCTAGTTACTGTTTTTAATAAAATGATTACTTCTTAACATTCTCGCTATCTCAAAAGTGAAATAAACATAGGTTTGTTTAAGAGCCTAAATAGCAGACTTCTCAGATTTCTGGTAATTGAAGAATATACAGCTGTGAACTTTATACCATAATTTAAAACAGGCAGGGCAGTACTATAATTTTCCACAGATAGTCATTTAATATTTCCACAGAAATGCCATTCTTCTTAGATTTCAAATGCTTTAAATTTTGTAACGTATCATAGTTTTGCAATAAAATGTTTAAAGAAAGTTTATTTCGAAATTTTCTGCTGTCTGGGGAAAAAAGGACAGGACATTTTTTATAGCTAAGTTGTAATGGTTAGATTTCTTTTGATTATAAGTGAATGAAGATCCAAACCAAACTGGCTCGAACAAAAATAAAATTTATTGCCTCAGCTAACCAATATGTTCAGGAATATGTCTAGCTTTGGTCAAAGCTTAACCATGGTAAATTATATCATCAGGACCTGCTTTTTCTCTGTAACTCTTGGCTCTGCCTTTTACTTGTTATAGAGAAGTATTGGTCAAATCTCAGATGAAGTTGACTTTATGGTTAGAAGTTGACTGCCAGTACTTTACACTTACAGGTGTGAATAATACAGCTGAGATAAAAGACCCAGAATGCAGTCTCAGCAGCTCTGATAGGCTGAAATTGAAAAGGACACGAAAAAGTAAGGATATTCCATGAGACTGAATTAGAAGAATTTAATATTATTAAAATGACAAAACTTCCCAAAGCACTTTACAGATTCAATTCAATCCCTATCAGAATACCAATGATGTTACCTACAAAACAGAAAAAATAATTCTAAAATTTTATGGAACCACAAAAAGACCTCAAACAAACAAACAACAACAACAACAAACAAAGAAATCCTGAGCAAAATGAACAAACCTAGAGGAATCACAATACCTGACTTTACACTACAAGATTTTAGTAACCAAATCAGCATGGTATTGGCATATAGACCAATGGAACAGGATAGAGAATCCAAATATAACTACACATATATTTATAGCCAACTCATTTCATACACTGGGGAAAGGATGGTTTATTCAATAAATGGTACTGGGAAAACTGGATAACCACATGCAGAAGAATGAAACTAGACCCCTGCCTCTCACCATATACAAAAAATGAAATCAAAATGGATTAAAGACTCACACTATGAAAATACTATGACCTCAAAGACCTCAAACTATGAAACTGCTATGAGAAAACTTGGAGAAGTGCTTTAGGACATTGGTCTGAACAAATATGTTTGTAAGTCTTCAGAAGCACAGGCAACAAAAATAAAAACAGACAAATGGGATTACATAAGCTCGAAAGTTTGCACAGCACAGAAAACAATCATCAAATGAAAAGACAACTCAGAGAATGGGACAAAATATTTGTAAACTATTCTGACAAGAGACTGATTCAAGAATGTAAAAGTAGCTCACACAAATCAACAGCCAAAAAGGAGAAAAGAAAAGATGAAGAAAAGTGGACCAAACTGCTGAATAAACATTTCTCAAAAAAGAGAAATGGCCAACAGTTATATGAAAAAAAGCTCAAAATCACTTATCAGAGAAATGTAAAATGAAAATTACAATGAGATTTCACCTCACTCCAATTAAAATGGCTTTATCAAAAAATAAGGAATGATAGATACTGGTGAGAATGTGGAGAATGGAGAACTTTCTCCAGTGTTGGTATGCTGTTGGTGGGAATGTTAATCAGTACAGCTGTTATGGAAAACAGCATGGAGGCTTCTCGAAAAACTAAAAATAGAACTGCCATGTGATACAGCAATCACATTACTGGGTGTTTATCCAAAGGAAAAGAAATCAGTATATCAAAGAAATACCTGCACTCAGATGTTTATTGTAGCATTATTCACAATAGCAAACATATGGAATCAATATCAATGTCTATTAATGGGTTAAAGCATAAAGCAAATGTGTTATTGATATACAATGGGATATTATTCAGGCATGAAAAGAATAAAAGTCTGTCACTTGAAGCAACATAAGTGGAACCAGAGGTCAATACATTAAGTGAAATAAGCTAAGCACAGAAAGACAAATATCATATATTCTCATTCATATGTGAAAGATCAAAAGGAAAATAGAAAGTTGATTGTTGGTTCCTAGAAGAAGGAAGAGTATGGGAAAGGGAGGGATGAAAAGAGGTTGAGTAATGGGTATAAATAAACATTTAGAAGAATTAAGACCTGGTGTTCACTAGACCAGTAGGGTGACTATAGTTAACGTTAATTGATGTACATTTTGAAATAACCAGCAGAGAATAATTTGAATGTTCTTAGCTTGAAGAGAAGACAAATATTTAAGATGATGGATATTCCCATCACCCTGATTTGATTACATGATTGTATCAAATCACATGTAGTACAAAAATATGTACATCTAATATGTATCAATAAAATTAAAAAAATACTTTTGATTTTGTTGTTTCTTTGTATTGTTATGTAGTCTCCATTTCATTGATTTCTACTCTGATATTTATTTATTTTTCTAATTTTGGGTTTGGTGTGTTCTTGCTTTTTATTTTCCTGAGATGGATCATTAGGCTGTTTATTTGAAATCTTCCAGTTTTTTAGAAGTAGAAATCTATTGCTCTAAATTTCCCTCTTAGCACTACTTTTTCTGTATCCCATAGGTTTTGGTATGTTGCGTTTCCATTTTCATTTGTTTCAAGGAATGTTTTGTTTTTCTTCTTTATTTATTGACATAATGGTCATTCAGGAGCAAGGTGTTTGATTTCATATATTTTTACAGTTTCCAAAGTTCCTCTTTTTATATTGATTTATGGTTTTACTTTCTTTTGGTCTGAGAAGATACTTAATACAATATCAGTTTTTTAACATTTGTTGACACCGTTCTGTTGCCTAATCATATTCTATTCTGGAGACTGTTTTGTGTGTTAATGAGAAAAATGTATATTCTGCAGCTGTTGGATGACATATTCTGTAAATGTCTGCTAGGTCCATTTGGTCTATTGGGCAGATTAAGCCGATGCTTCTTTGTTGATTTTCTGCCAGAGTGACTTGTCTGTTGCTGAAAGTGGGGTGTTGTTGTCCCCCACTATTATGGTATTTGGTCTATGTCTCTCTTTAGCTTTAATAATATTTGCTTTATATATCTGGGTGCCCTAATATTGGGTATAATTTGCAGTTGTTATATCCTTTATCTAGGTTAATTGCATGTGTTTGCGATTGTGAATAATGCTTCAGTGAGCATTCATGTGCATGTGTCTTTATAGTAGAATGACTTATTTTTCCTCGGAGTATATACCCAGTAATGGGATTGCTGGTGTGAATAGTAGTTCCGTTTTTATATTCCTCCATGAAGGATAGCCATACTGCTTTCCACAGTGGTTGAACTAATTTACATTCCCACCAACAGTTGTATAAGTGTTCCCTTCTCAACGCAACCTCGCCAGCATCTGTTATTTTTTGACTTCTAAATATGGCCATTCTAACTGGTGTGAGATGGTATCTAACTGTGGTTTTGATTTGCATTTCTCTAATGATCAGTGACATTGAGCTTTTTTTCATAGCCTTGTTGGCCACATGTATGTCTTCTTTTGAAAAGTGTCTGTTCATGTCTTCTGTCCACTTTTTAATGGGGTTATTTTTCTCTTGTAAATTTGTTTAAGTTCCTTATAGATGCTGGATGTTAGATTTCTGTCAGATTTCTGTATAGTTTGCAAAAAGTTTCTACTTTTATGTAGGTTGTCTGTTTACTCTTTTGATAATTTTCTTTGCTGTGCAGAAGCCCTTAAGTTTAATTAGACTCCACCTGTCAATTTTTGCTTTTGTTGCAATTGCTTTTGATGTCTTTGTCATAAAATCTTTGCCCATTCTTATGTCCAGGATGGTATTGCCTAGGTTGTCTTCCAGGGTTTTTATAGTTTTGGGCTTTACATTTAAGTCTTTAATCCATTTTGAGTTGATCCTTGTGTATAGTGTAAGGAAGGGTTCCAGCTTCAATCTTCTGCATATGGCTAGCAATGTATCCTAGCACCATTTATTGAAAAAGGAGTTCTTCTCTCATTGCTTGTTTTTGTCAATTTTATAGAAGATCAGATGGTTGTAGGTGTGCAGCATTATTTCTGGGCTCTCTATTCTGTTCCATTGGTCTATGTGCCTGTTTTTATACCGTACCAAGTTGTTTTGGTAACTGTAGTCTGTAATATAGTTTGAAGTTGGGCAACCTGATGCCTCCAAACTTTGTTGTTTGTGCTTAGGATTGTTTTGGTTCTTTGGGCTCATCTTTAGTTCCATATGAATTTTAAAATAGCTTTTTCTAGTTCTGTGAAGAATGTCATTGGTGGTTTGACAGAAATAGCATTGAATCTGTAGATTCAATGGGCAGTATGGCCATTTTAATGATATTGACTTTTCTCCTCCTTGAGCATGGGTTGTTTTTCCATTTGTTTGTGTCTTCTCTGATTTCTCTGAACTGTGTTTTGTAATTCTCATTGTAGACGTCTTTCAACTTTCTTTTTTCTTTATTTTCTGACTGGGTTATTTCAAAAGTCCTATTTTCAAGTTCAGACTTTTTTTTCTGAAAAATGATCTAGTCAATTGTTGAGGTTCTCAATTGTGTTTTTATTTTATTCATTGAATTATTTATTTCCAAGATTTCTATTTTTAATGATACCTACTTTTTGTTGAATTTCTCATTCAGATCATAAATTGTTTTTCTCATTTGTCTGTGTTGTTCACCTGTGTTCTCTTATATCTCACTAATTTTCTTTAATATTACTTTAAAAATTCTTTTCAGTCATTTTATGGATTTTCTTTCCTTTGGGATCGGTTACTGGAGAATTATGATGTCATGTTTTCTTGCTTTCTCATGTGTCTTGTTTCCTTATTTTAATGTCTGCATAACTGGTTTAACAGTCACTGCTTCCCATATTATAGATTGGTTTTTGCAGATAAAGATTTTTCCTATTGATGTATCTACAGTGTTTATTGGGTAGACTCCTTTGTCTTTAATTCTGGGTGAATGTAGTAGTATAATCTTCATATGATTTCTTTCTTGGCTGTAATCAGCATTAGTGGTATCTGTGAGTTCCTCAGTGGTTTAGACTGCAGTTGTTAGTGAAGGTTGTGGTGAGGCTTTGGTAGGACAGGGTGGGCCAGACCTTGGATACCTGTGGTAGTGATGGCAGGCATAGTGTGCCTGGGGTTTTAACAGGTTTATAGTCCTTGAGGTTTTAACAGCATATGCTGGTGCTGGTGGTGGTGGGTTTGGGTGAGCCCGTCTTCAGGCCTATACACAGTATGCTTAGGTGCCAACAGTGGCATCAGCAGACTGGGTGGGCAGATCCTTGGTTCTAAGTGATGTGTGAAGTTACCTGTGGTAGTAATGGTGGCTTTGGTTGGGTGGTCCCCAGGCCCCTGGGTGAAGTGTGTGAGTGAACACTGGCAGTGGCAGTGGCAGTGGTGGCAGGTTGGACAAAATGTTCCCTAAGTCCCTTAAAGGTACATGCAGGCTCTCAGTAGGCCAGTGTTTATGATCCTGGATGGTGAACACATGCACCAATGGAGGTGGGCAGGGAAGAACCCTCCATAGGGCCACAGACAGTATATGTAAGTCATGGTGGCAGGTGAGATGGGCCTGTCATCAGACCACAGAACTATGTGGGCACTGGCAGTGGCACCAGTGGGCAGGTCAGGCCTCTCCCCAGGACCTTGAATGACATGCACAGGTGCTGGTTGTGGCAATACAGACACAGTCAGGGTGGCTCAATCCACAGTCCCCTGAACAGCTTTCTTGAGCACTGGAAGTGGTGGCAGTATGTAGAGTAGGCCCGTCCTCAGGTTCTTGAACTTCAGGCACTGGTGCTGGTGGTAGCAGAACCTTGGATGATGTGCGCAGGTGCTGGTAGTGGTGATAATGTGTAGGGCAGGCCCATTCTCAGGCCACTGGATGGTACTCTTGGGCACCAGTGGTGGTGGGCACGTCAGGCTGATTTGCAGGTCCTCAGACGACATGTCTAGGTTCTGGCAGCAGCAGCAGGCAAGGCAGGGCTGTCCTTAGGCCTCGTTGGTGTGCAGGAGTGCTGGCAGCAGCAACAGGCAGGGTAGACCGTTATGAAATCGCTTGATGAGATGTGGCAGGGGTGCTGGGCAGGCTGCTGTCAGGCTCTGGAGAGCGTATACTTCAGTTCCCTTTGTCTGGGGGCAGCTCCCTTGGTCCACTGTACTGCCTGTTCCATGGGGTACAGGAAACTGTGGGTTAGAGTGCTAGGGATCAGGTCACACCAATGATCTAGCTAGTGTCATGACACTGCAGCCTCCTGACTGGACGTGGGGGGGATATCAACAGGGTTCCAGGGATGTGAAGGTGCAAAGATGATTGGGTCCTAGGGTGAGATGTAGTTTGCTGGGGGCTCAGCTTTCAAAATAGCTCTACACTGAAGCTGCTTGGGTAACAGGTCGGGTGAGGGTACAGTGGGACCCAGTCCAAACTCCCTCCCTGAAACCATGGTATCATGAGGGTGTCAGGCTCAGGGTTATATTAGTCTCAGGGCCTGCAAGGGCTGAAGGGCTCTCCCATGGCTAGGATTGCAAGAGCCCGTTGTGGGAATATGAACTGAGGGGCATCTCTCACTTAACTTTCCCTGCAATACGGAGTTCCTCCTGGCTCTGAGCTGATCCTGGACCTGCCAGCTGCTCTGTTTCCCTGTTGTTCCATGCTTCAGAGTTTCCCTGTCACTTTCTTTCCAGTGTTCTCTCTTAGAAGCGCTAGTCAGTGTGCAGTTATCTACTCACTCTTCTGGTCCTTCTTTGCGAAGGAGGTGAGTGCAGGGTGCCTCTAGTTAGTCATCCTCACCTGTGGAGTCCTTACATTTATATTTTTGTTATGTTATATGTACTAATCTGGTGCTCAGGAAAGATTGTTCAAAAATATGAATTATTGTTCACCTTAGCATCTTTTGCTTTGTAGAAAAAAATTGTTGATTATAAAATCTGTCAAAATTGACTGAAACCTGCAGAAATACCATTTACTCTGTGGCACAGCTCTATTCCTAAGCCTATAAGCAGTTAGGAATTCCTTTTTTTCTATTTAACTTTGCATAACAAGTAACTTAAGTATCTGCTGGTAACCGCTGATTACCACCCGTCCCCCACCCTGCCACACACACACAAATCTCTAAAGTCTAAGCTACTAAATCTGAATTTACACTGAACCAATATTTTGTGTACAAAGACTGTTCTTTGAATTGGGTCTTCATAAGTCAGTGAAAGATTACACAGTACCAAATCTATCATCATTTTCCCCTTGAATTACTAGGATTTCCAATTAAGGAAAATAGGACATATGCGTGAAATATATTTAAATGCAACTTCCACAGTGACATGAAGAAAAATAATTGGAAATAAACTTATATTCATTTCGTTAGTGGTAGTTTGCTTCCTTGCTCATGAAGCATGTTATTTTAAGTAAAAACATCAAAAAATATGAAGGAATAATATTACTGAAGCCAAATATTACAGGATATATAAATACTTGAGTAAATCCTTATGAGAAGAAGAAATGTTTTCAAATCCTCAGCTTTTCAGAACAGAAACAGTGTTGATTCTGGCACTGAGTGTAAACCACCTACATATCACTTTTCATGGGCTTCCAAAAGATGAAGCCAAAGGACAAAAATCTATACTGAAATTCCCTGTTGAGAATATGGCAAAAAAAGAGAAGCCCAACAATAATGGAAACATTAAGTCTGCATATTTAATAATTCTGTACTATGCCAACCAAGGAGTGAGGATTATAAATACTCGGTCATATTTATTTCCTATGTTTCATCTATTGCCTGTTTTTAAAAACAATAGGCAGCCTAGCCTACATTTTATCTATATGATTGACTATGTGAATTTGCTTAAGACCAGCTCTGGGAAAAGAAATTCTTTTATTTGCAGACTTTGTTCCTCTGAACCATGTAACTGGAAAGAAGAGGAAAAAGATTGACACAAATCTCATTGTTTTCTTTCTTGGATATATATCTCTTTTAACTCTAAAGTCATAGTCTAACCAGATCATAATGTTATTATAGCATCAATACAAATGGTAAACTTTGATATTTTGAATAAAGGAGACTTTTTATATTTTTTTCTTAATATGTTGTACTTGATTGACCCCTGTGAACTACTTGCTGCTAAAAAATATTGATCTGATTTTTTTTTGGTAGAATACTTTATGAGCTACTTCAATCTAACCAAATATTTAGGTAGCATCCAATTCAGTTGTAATATTTAAAGTTATAGCAGGCACATTTGCAAGGAGTTCTCACTGATTTCTTAAAAAATGTTTTATTGCCTAGGTGTAATATTTTAAGAAAATCATGGTAAATCCACCAACAGAAATATGCAGTCATTGAAAAGTGTGTTTAAAAATAATTTTTAATGTAAAATATATTTTTAAAAATAATGCTATTGTCAAATGAAAGGCGGAATATATCATTTTAAATGCAGCATCAACTTAATTATGTATAAAATACATAAATAGTAAAGACAAGAAAGAAATTCAAAGTATGAATATCGGTTGCAAGACACATGTGACTATGACAAACTTCTTTCATTATTTTATCCATGCATCCTTAAACCCCTCTTCTCTTCTTCTATTATTATTATTGTCTATGGCTCAACTATCCAATTTTTCCTCTAGTCAGAAGCATGCCATAGGCTTTCCTCTCTGAATAACGTCAAATCTAATCAATTGTTTTAACCTAGAAATTCTAATTTTCAAATATTTTCATATCCTGCTTTTTCCATTTCCTGTCCTGCTCTTATTGCCCTGTATCAGGCTTGTGTCATCTCTTTCCTGGACTTACCAACAGGTAAGTGCAACAGCCTCTTACCTGTTCTTCTACCTCTACTTTTGCCCCCTAGAGAACCATCCTCCATGATATACTCTAGGAAATTCATTTCAAGTGATGATATTACCATGTACTTGTCTTTAAATGATGTCCTTTTGCCTATAGAATCAAGTTCCTCAGCGTGACATAAAATAATCCCTCTATGACCTAGCCCTGATCTTTTCTTCAGTCTCATCTTGCCCTCCTCATATTTACTGCATATGCAGAATGTATACATTATGAAATTTTACACGGTATAGATTTGTTCAGACTATTTCTACTGCTCAATATCCCCTAAAGAAAGCTTATTCCTACTATAACTTACAACTAGGGTAGCTTCTCCTTCCTGGAACCTTTCCTCTGTTAAGACTAAGTAGCCTAACTATCCCTGACATATCCCTATTGCTTCCCAGTTAGCCCACACTATATAGTATTAAATTAATTTACTTAGCAATTTGTTTTTTTTCACTATAGCGAAAACTTTTGGAGAGCAGAGGCTGCTAATAATTCACAATTCATTCATCCCAGTACTTAGCATGGGTCTGGAATACAGCAGACACTCAATAAATATCTGTTGAATGAAACTGAACTTACAGTTACATAAAATTAAATTTGGATTCACTGTCTTGCTCTAGGAAGTTAATGCTTAGCTATACTAAGAACCAGTTAAATAGATGTTGGATACTGGAATTGGGCAGTGTTGTTGCTACTTTGGTATAATACAAAAATCTTAAAAAAAAAACAAAAAAAAAAACAAAAAACAAAAAACTAGTTTATCTTGTGATGTTTCTGTCTCTTGTTACATCCTAAAGAAATTGTATATTGAAGTTCCTTAGAGATATGAGGGCAAAGGAAGTGTGTTCTTCTTTAAAGCTTCAGAATAAAAAAGCAGACAAGTATAATATTTCATAAATTAAGCAGGCACAAGGTCAAACATTGTCTCAATTCTATGTAGTTTCTGTGGCTTGGAAGCTTCTTTTAAAGGCATCGTATTTTTCCTGACACTTACCTAAGAGGACATACCTAAGGTTTGGAAATCGGTAGAGAACATCCATTTCTGAGAAATTTCCTGGGTTTTGTGGTTCTGGTCAAGATGGTCAAAAGCACTGTGCCATGTATCCTCTTGGTCTGGTCTCAGGCTTAGCATAAGAAGATCCTTGAGATTCAGGTTCAAATACTGATTAACCGCAGGCTCTGGGAAAAGCAAATAGATGCTTGGGTTTCAATTTCCTTCTCTGTTATACACCAGCATTAATACTGCTCAGGAAAATAGGTCGGCCATATCATCCAAGCATGGCCGGACAGTTGCTTTCACCACCCACTACAGTCTCAGAAACTACCTGGCAGAAGCACAGATGACAGAGCCTTACCTTTTAGCATGTTGTTACTGGTTTTCTAAGATATTGTGAGAAATTAGATCTATTATTTCAAGTTTTCAAGTGTGAATAATATTCACAACACAAAACCATTCCCCACTGGTGCATTGATATCCTGTGGTTCCCTGTCCTGTGTCCACCAGTTTCGTTTGTCTTCTTCATCTTTAGTACAGTTGTGCAATCTATAATGTATATGCTTTATAATGCACTGCCCATTATTCTTTTGATCTGGCCATTGTTTTAATAATGTCTTTTCCTGGGTTAGAATAAGTTCCCAGGTAAAATGTTTTGGGAAGCTGGTTATATGTTAAGCTTTCACTCCTTCAAATATTTAGGCAATTATTTTTACATATACACACTCTCATTCTAATCTAAGCCATAGAAAACCCTCTTTATTTATGCAGAAAAGCACAGATTGCCTACCAGGAAGGGAATTCACTTCTGAAACCAGGACAAACTTTCGCTCTAGCAGTTTTGCTTTTCCTTCACCTTAAGGAAGAAAGCAACAAAATAATCACTTATAAAAAGGGATTAGAAATGGACTGAAACAGAAGTTTGGCGTGTTTAGTTCTTCTATTCTAGTTTTATCCACTGATTTCTTCCAGTGATGTTAATGGTACCTAGTATAGGAACAATGGGCAAGGAAGACTGAAATACAAAAGAGAATAGTAATCTATAATTAGAAGAAATAGAAGACAGAACAGGGAAAAGAGAAAGAGACTGAGTAAAGAAAGCTGATTGCTTACTCTGTGTCAGGCAAATAGTCCAGAGCTTTAAATTTTATAAACCATTGAATCTATATTTTACATATTCACTAAGCATATAATCTTCTTATTCCCAATTTACAATTAAAGGCATGAGTCTTGCAAGATTAAGTAACTTGGCCAAGGTTACATAGTTCAAGGCAGAGCTTCCACTTCAATTTCAACAAATATTTGCCCAGCCTTTGTTAAGCGTCTATGCTGTGAATAATAAAAGACCTGTGACTCACCTGGCGCGGTGGCTCACGCCTGTAATCCCAGCACTTTGGGAGGACAAGGTGGATGGATCACGAGGTCAGGAGATGGAGACCATCCTGGCTAACAGGGTGAAACCCCGTCTCTAAGAATACAAAAAATTAGCCAGGCGTGGTGGCGAGCGCCTGTAGTCCCAGCTACTCGAAAGGCTAAGGCAGGAGAATGGCGTGAACCTGGGAGGCGAAGCTTGCAGTGAGCCGAGATCGCGCCATTGCTCCAGCTGGGCAACAGAGCCAGACTCCGTCTCAAAAAAAAAAAAACAAAGACCCGTGACTCATCTTCTTTAATTTTCTGCAGAATAATTTTATAGATCATTTTTTTCTTTCTATATAAGCCAAATATTAGATGTTTGTTTCCCACACATATGATTTAAATATATGATTTTATTCAATATTAACAATTGGAGAAGTGTCTTTGAAACATAATGAAAGCATTTGGATATTCTTCAAAGAATTAGGTTAAATATAATAATTTTATCTTGACACAAAAGTATATTACTTCATGATAAAACATTATTTTTCAAAATTAAAAATCTAATAAAAATGGTTTAATTGTATTTAGCTTGCTGTAATATTATTTTTGATTAAGAGAATCAAATGAAGTTACATTATATTTTAAAGTCAGCATTTTAATGGCATGTGAAATTATGCTATGATAGGTAAAATTGTTGCCAGTGGTTATTTGTGTACAGAAAACGTTAAAATGGAAAATATTAGATAGTTATAATCAGTCATGCATATTGTATGCAGATAAATATGGAAGATGAAATATATTTTAAACAATATAATTCACTCCTATACATCAGTTATCACTGTTATATATTCGAGAGTTTCAATAAGTATGTAGCATAATTAAATATTTAAATAAGTACTTACTAGAGCTAGCTATAGTAGTCAAATTTTGCCATTTTGCAAATATATTAGCTATGTATGAATATTTATATTACAGAAATTCTTAGAAGTTTTAGGGGAGGAGAGATATAAATTAGGGCTAATAGTCAAATTCATTTAAAACTTATGTAACCTTACCCCTGATGATTTTAGGGAATTAAGAAGCCAAAATGTATTATGTATCAAACTATGTTATAGAATTGTCCTATTCAAAATGTGGCATCTAGTAGCTAATTGGAGGAAAGTGGTTTTTGTTCTTAGAATGGAAATACCCTAAACATAGGTAAGTGAATTGTGTCACATTATGAGGCTGAAAAAAATCAGGTCAAATTCCCAGGGGTCATGTGCTTCTGGCTAGCTGTCACCTCCCCTCCCTATTTTGGGAATAATAAGCTGTGGGGTTTTGTAATGTGAGGTTGTCATGTGCTTGTGGAAGAAAAATTCAGGAACTAGAAGAAGAAATGAAGGAATAATCTCTTAGGCAGTTTCCATTATACAGTGAATAGATTAATGGGAAAAGTCAGAAAAGAGATAATATGGCACTTTACACCAGGGGTAGGCAAACTTTTCTATAGAGGGACAGTTAGTAAATATTTTCAGCTTTGTAGGCCATACTGCCTCCATTATAACCACTCAATCTGTTATTGTACTGTGAAAGAAGACATAGACAATACGTAAGTGAGTGAACATAGCTATATTCTAATATAACTTTATTAACACTGAAATTTGATTTTCATACAATTTTTATGTGTCATAAAATACTCTTCTTCTTTTGATTTGCTTTCCATCATTTACAAGTGTAATATCAATGATTCTTAGCTCCTAGACCATATAAAAACAGGCAGCAGGCCAGATTTGACCTATCTTAGATGGATGGATGAATTTTTGTCTGGATGGAAAAACAAGGCTAGGAATCAGAGAATTTGCCTGAGCAGCATCCACATACCACATTGCTATGCCTGTGGTGAATATGGCCAGAGCTGATCACACCCAGTTCTGTTTGAACTAGCACCCAAGGACACTGTGGGTACAGAATAGTAGTGAGGAGTAAACAAAACATGTCCTTTGAACTGTTAAGACAGTTTTGGCTTTGGGGTCTTCATGGTTAATGTCTGTCTTCTCCAAAAGCCTGATAATTCAGGGAAGGTAAAGGCTGTGTACAATGCCTGGCACATAATAGCAATCTTTACATATTAAATAAACTGAATAGGCCAGTGACTGTTAGACCCCTAGCAAACATATACCCAATCTGTTCAAAATGAATACATTCAATTGCTTTATGATAACAATTCTGAGGTGGGAAGACAAAATAAAATATTATAACATAAGAGGTATAGCAGAAGCTTTTATTTGTTCAGCTAAAAAATCACATACAAGCTTCAAGTGAACTTGATAGTTAAGTGACCAAAAAGGTGTTACTTAAATGCAACACTATGCATTATGAATAGAACTTCATAAAGTTGTTAAGTCTATATAAAGTTACTATAAACTTTAGCTGATATATAAAGAACAACACGAGAACCAGACCTAATGAAGTATGTCTGCTTCAGCTCAAGTACAGAAGCCCAGCTCATTCTCTGCCACTGAATCAAATTAGGAGCAGATGGTAATTTGGACCAGATGAAGTTTTAAAGGGCAGAGATGCAGGACATTCCAAAGCACACATTGAACTTTTTTCCACAAAGACTAATGTTCATTACTATGACATTGTAGCCACTGAACTTATACATGGCAACCGAATTACCTTGACAGTAATGCAATTCATTTTTACAGGCTGACATCATTCAGTATTTTGGGAAAATTAATAGGAATCAGTGACTTTATTAGTTACTTTGTCATGTTTTTACATGCTCTGTTCTACAAGTACTGCTCCTTTACACAAAATAAAAGTCCTTTTATATTTTGCTTTCCTTCATTCATATTAAATCATTCAGTTTCAGCCAAAATTAATATTTTATTAAGCCAGCAAAATAAACTTTCTGTGAGTGTATGCAGTGAAGTTCATTTATAGCTATTCTATTACATATTCCATTTTTCTGTCTGTATAATTCCAACATATTCTTTAAACAAACAAAAAGCAAATATTTAAGTTAAAGTGTTTCTGACTTTAGTATAATGCAGAAACACGCTTTTTTCAATTTTAGAACACTGTTTGGCAACCACTTATCAGAAGGATTTGTGGGAGGAGCCACATGAAAATGTATTATTATTTTATTTATCCCCAATAGGAGCCCATGAATATTACTCTAGTAGTGGCTCTGACCACGAGTCACCAAACATGACAGGGAGATCATGTCTACTGTGGATAGATCATGCTGGATGAATACCTACTGAGGACTGCCACTTTAAAGGTTAAACAGACCAGCACAAAAAGCAAGTCCTGACTGGGAAGTAGTCAGATTGTAATAAGTAGGGGACAGTTTGGAGTAGATAAAAGAGAATACCAATGTGATTACCCTTTTCAAGAAGCTTTCAGCGATACACTGAACACTGTGATCTAGCCCACTGGATTACCTATTTCTTGTTAAACCCACCTCTGCTTTATTTCTTTGTGCTTTTGTGGGAGCACAAAGCTATTTCCTTTCCCTTGAAACTCATATCATACATCCCTATCTTCTTTAGGACCCTAGGACCCAAGCCTGTGGTATCTCACTCTTCCAAATGTCCATAGCAGTTATTAGTTTAACACAGAGTTTGCAAGCTTAGCTGCACATGGAGGTCAGGATCTTAATGAATGAACTGGGCTGGCTGTAGCAAGATAGTTCCTTACAGAGCCTCAATATTGGATGGAACTTACCTGTTTTGGATAAAGCTGCCTTCCTTCCAAGCCATGCACATGAACTACATGGGAATATGGGCCTGATGTTGCCATGAGTGATAAAAAAAAAAAGAAGTGCAATCTTAATGTGAAAATTTCAAGTGTTGGCGACACTAAATTCTCAAATATCTGCATTCTACATTTTTGCTTGAAAGGAATCAGACCAGTACCTGTTCTTTAACTACTTATTTGGAATCAATTCATATATGATGCTTTGAGTGTTTGACATTCACCATATGAGCATCATAAACATTTATTTAAATAGGTTGTAGTTTTAGAATACATATTAAGGATTTTTTTTTCTCTACCCAAATAAAATACAGACTCCATTAGGGGAGATTATATGTTATACAGTTTTATTTCAGAACTACTGACATATGCATAAAAGTGTTGAATAAATAACAATTTGGCTGATAAACTAATTTTTTAAAAGAATGTAAAAATTATGACAAGGAGGTATAAAAAGTAAAATGAGAAAGAATAATAAAAATTTTTAAATAAAATTTGTATTAAAAGTGATACCTACTTTTGACCCCAAAGAAGCTTTTGTTGTAAGGCTCAAATGAGATATGGGATGAGAAAAAATCCCTTTGTAAATTGAAAAGGACTATAGATATGTTCAGGGTGTTATTTTAGAAAAAATCAGGGCAGCTTTTGAACTTCTGTGACAAAATAAACAGTGTCCTACAACTTTATTGGCTCATTCATTGATGGTTAATTATTGTATCTATTTGGGGTCTATAGTTGGTAGTTTAATATAAAAAAATCTCTGGGTAAAATTTTCATTCCTTTAGATTTTCTTCACTGTGTATTAATTTCCTTTAAAAATAATCCTGTTTTTTAGATTTGAGAAAGTCCATGCATGGGAGCAGGACAAAGAGAAATAATCTGATCATCCCTAAGAGGTTTCAAGGTAGAGTGTATTCACTGTTATTTTACTTTTCTTTGCTTACTCTAGTACAATAGCTCACTCAAGACAAACATTTTTAACAGAAAGTTGTTGTGAATGAATAACCTCTTTAAGGGAAAGAAGTAAGGTAATTTGGATGAAAATTTAAGATTGAAGATGGAAATTATGAAAAAAACTATACCTTCTCTTTGTGTCCTTATTGAAAAGTTTTGTATGCACACATTTGAAAAATAGAAAAGTGAAATAAAATGTTATTATTTTTATCTCAAGAAACAAGTTTTCTGACCTACTTGAGATATTAAGAAGGGAAGTCTTTGCAGTTAGAGAGACCATTTATCAGGTCAACTTCCAGTACACGTTAAGTTTTTAGAGGACATCATTGTGCTCTAATTTTTTTCCCCATTCTCCCGAACTAGGGACCTTCTAATGTTTGAAAGGACTGCCCTTCAAGTGGCCAGAGGTTAACCCAAACCTCCCTTTTCACATTTCTATTTGGGTTCTAAATTTCGGATGCCCTTGGAATCCAGACAAGCCATATCCTGACTGCCAAATCTTAGTGAGAAATGGCAAGCAGATAAAAAAGGAAAGTGGTATGAAACCTTCCCATGGGTAACCAGGAGGAGAGTCAACAGTGAAAGTGTGGCTGGGAGCAGGCCTGGTTGGTCAAGAAGGTACTGAGAGACTCAGGGCCTCTTTGATATGTGGTCAGTCATAAGGCTTCATCTGTAAGTCTCACTGTTTTTTTTGGTGGGGGGGCATTTTTCAGTGGATTTAAGACCTGAAAAAATATTTATGAAATGCAAAATGACATTTTGTGTTTGTATTTTGTTTTTGATGAACAAGCTTATTTAATCAGTCTGGATTACTTGCATTTTATGTGTGAAACAAAGAGATTAAGAAAAGAAAAATATTCATTCAAAGACCAATGTAGAAGGAAAGTGATCTTTCTGTTTAAGATTCTTCCAATGAAGACGAGCATGCTTAAGAAAACATTTTTGTTGTTTATTTGCTGATAACATTGAGAACTGCCAATATCTGAGGAATAAGTTTGTCATAACTTTCAGGATGTGAAGAATTTGGGTCCCCTATGTTTTCTGTAACTAATCATGTTACTCTCAAGTTTCCATTCTGGCCCTCTGGCTCACATGATAACTAACTTTTAAGTGCCCCACTGGAATTTTTGAAAGGTGAGAAAGAGTGAGGAAGGGAAAGGGGCATATGGAATGTTCTAGGCAGAGGAGGAAGGGAAAGGGGCATATGGAATGTTCTAGGCAGAGGAGGAAGGGAAAGGGCATATGGAATGTTCTAGGCAGAGGCAGGCAGGAGAAAATAGTAGGTACAAACGTCTGCAAGAAGCTGCTTGTACCTAGAGCCTAGAAATAAGGAGGGCCAAGTGAAGAAGGACTTTCTAACCTTATTTTAAAGCGTTTGAACTTTATCTCCAGGGCCATCGAAGGGTTTAGTTCAGAGAAGTACATAATTTTATTTTCATATGCCAGATATTTGATCATCTAGAAAGGCAATTAATATCAAATAGAATACATGAATGTAGGAGAAGGGGGGCCACTCTTTTCCTTTGACTTGACCTCACTCCTATACATACACCTCATATGTCCCTGTGTGATTATCTGCTTCAGATGCAGTAAATACAAATTCCAATCTCCCCTCCCCCAAATCATCCCCTAAAAAACCCCAGGGCTCAGGAGGCAAAACTGAATAATAGGAGGTGAAAGTCTTCCTTATGATAGAACAGAGTGATGACACAAAAGCACAAGCAACACATTTAACTTAATTCAATGTGACAAAAATTTATTGAGCACCTATTTTGTCTCTGACACAGTGAAGTTACTGAGATTAACACAAAATAAAATAGCTAATCTCATTCTGATATGAATATGTTCTTACACAATTACTATTCAATATGATGAGTCAATATCATGCCAAAGGAAGTTATAAAGTCAAAAACTATGTCTAAAGTTATTTTCCAAATACTATGGAAATACAGATGAATGTACTGTTAATTGTTCAGACAAAGAAAAACCACAGCACTTTGGGAGGCCGAGGCGAGCAGATCACGAGGTTAGGAGATCCAGGCCATCCTGGCTAACACGGTGAAACCCCGCCTCTACTAAAAATACAAAAAAAAAAAAAAAAAAATTAGCCAGGCGTGGTGGTGGGTGCCTGTAGTCCCAGCTACTCGGGAGGCTAAGGCAAGAGAATGGTGTGAACTCAGGAGGCGGAGCTCACAGTGAGCCGAGATTGCGCCACTGCACTCCAGCCTGGGCGACAGAGCGAGACTCTGTCTCAAAAAAAAAAAGAAAAAGAAAAACTACATTTATAAAAATGTACAAGAATGAAGGAGAGAAAAGAACATACTTTTCTGTATTTATTAAATACCTTTTCATTTCTTAATTCAAACATTTACTCATTTATCAATCAACTCATCCATCAATCAGTTAGGTAGTAAAGACTTATTGAATACCAAACATGCCAGGCATTGTGTTTGGTGCTAACTATACCAGGAAAAATATAACAAGTTCCTAGCCCTCATGGATGCACAGATAAATAAGACCATGCTTGCAATTATGAGGATTAAAATATATACATGACTACAGCAACTTATATGTGTAGAACTTCTCAAAGACAAATTGTTTTAATACACATCACCCAATTCAGTTTTTGTAACAATATTTTTATGAAACTTACCACAGTCTTTTGAATTACCAAAAGTTATATTCAGAATTGTGTCTTAAATCTTGATCATCATCCCAAGGCCCAAGTTCTGCACACCAAACAAAGTTGAATGGACTCAACCTTGACTCAACTCCTCAGAAAGAAGAGAGAGAAAGAGGGAGAGAGACTCAGGGATGTGCCACATTCCAGGCAAAAGAAGCTAGCTATAAGTTTGTGAAGATAAAAGATGGTAGGACTTAAATGACTATAGATCCTGAAATAGGACACTCCAGGATGAAAGTAAGCAAGAGGTGGGATATTAGAAACCATATCTGGGTACGTCTTCCATTTGGTAGGAATATAGGGTTTTTACAGGGTATGAGAAATATGGGAGGAAAGATAGGTAAGGATCAAATTCTCCAGTGTCATAGAAATTATAATCTGTATGGAACAGGGAACAACTCTCCTCAAATAGCTTAAATAAAAAGAAGGAACATAGACTAGAAAAATTATTAAAGTTCTTTCAGTTCTAACATTTCATCACTTTTCCATACTATGTCTTCTAAATAGAAAATCTTATCAATAAATAATCCTGGAAATTTTAATAATCTAAGTAAATCTTATTTTCAAATAGTCTGAAATGCCAATTAATTTTCCTATAAAACAGCTTTGGTCATTTTCTCCTAATAGAATATTATCAATTGACCACAGATCAAAATCTGGGACCGCTAGAGCTTTAGTACATTGTTTAATATTCAATAGATAGTTATTGTATTGATCAACTATTTATGAATTATATAAGCTTTTTGGAGCCCAGATATACTCATTAGTAAAAATAAGAAGAAGAGCATATTTGCTGTCTATGGTGCCTTCTGAGTTCTTTGAGTCAAAATATCTCAAATGAGTAGTGCACAATATAAGCAATCCACATCTAATGTTATTCAAACAGAGTGTTATGTTCTGAGACCAAAAATCACATTATTACAATGGAAAAAGAGAGCTCAAACAGAATATTCCATGTATATTCCTTTGAGGAAGCATTAAACACACAAGGCCATCAATTGATACTTCTTTTATTTAAATAAACTTAATAGAGTATTTATTGGGACAGACAGATCTCTCAGCCCTTCCATATTTTCAAAGGCATATATGATAATTTTAACCTTGTGAGCTACAAGTTTGCATAGCTATGCAAGAGATAAAGCAAAGCTTAGCCATAAAAGGTCACAGACTACCTCAGAGTATTGGAGACTTGCAGAGCTAAAACTGGATGGTCTTTCCTGAAGTTTCAGCCTCTAGAGAGAAGCAGAGCATAATTTAATCCTGAAATTATGGGTCTGAGCAAAGGACTAAAGATCCAAAGTTTTGCTTTATAAATATAGACTGAAATGTGAATCAGTGAATGAATCTTTGCCGAAATACAGCCCCAACCAGAAGATTATGGATTGCATCTGGGACATTCTGTTTTTAGGCAGCAACAAAGACCATCTTTCACCACAAATATGCACTCTAGATTAACACTACTTTTCTACTAAGAAAAAAATGGAAATCATTTTCAAAATTTCAAAATTTATTCTCAGTACTGGTAAAAGTATTATTGAGATGAATAAGTTAAAATTTGCTTAAAAGTACAGAAAAGAGATTGGTCAACTTTTTCTATAAAGTGTCAGATAGTAAACATTTTAGGCTTTGCAGGCCACACAGTCTGTGACCCAACCACTCAACTCTGTCCTTGGGTGTGAAATAAATCATAGACTACGGGTAAATGAATGGGAATGGCTGTGTTACAAACTAATTTTATTTACAAAAACAGGTATTGGATCAGATATGGCATCTAGGCCTTAGTTTTCCATATCTCATGATACAAGAATTTTCCAAAACTAGATGATGCTCAAGAACCATCTAGGAAGCTTTTTAAAAAATACAGCTTCCTGGGCTATCCCTCAAGGGATTCTGATACAGCGGAGGTAGATGGTAGGGAACTAAACTTTGAGAAACCCCATGATGAACTGTTTTCAAATGCTCATGATGTAAAACAACACTATAATGAAATTAAGTTGCAGACTGTCATATAGCCTTGGAGACCAGAAGGTAGCAACTGTTTATGTATAACCCCAGACACCCAGGACCTGTGATATAATATATTCCAGAGATATGTGATCAGCCATCACCTTTCAGAGAGGTGTCCTATAAACACTTAGGAGCCATCCAACCCTCTTTTAATAAACCTGAGTCATTGTCACAGTGACTATGCAGTTTAATTCCTTGATCTCTGTCCCAGTGAACTCTATTTTTACTTTGTTGTCATTTCCCCTTTTGAATAATTTCAAACACACAGAATTCCTTATAAATCCATTTTTAATGCTGGAAGTTTTTAATAATGGTCATAAATTTAAAGGCCTTAATCACATATGTAGCGTTTTTATAGGATTTATTGAGGACTATTACTTTCTATTTTCTTTGGTATCTGGTAAGATTTAGTTGGCCTTCCTATCTTGTGGATTTCATAGATATAAAATAAAGAATGCGTGCTGTGTTGCCCAGAGCTATAACTTTTTCATGCAGTTAACAGGAGTAACTCAAAAGAAAAGCTAAAAAATCTTTTTTGAATTTTCTGATGTCAGAAAATAATTGTGACATAAACCCTCTCAATGTGTAATTCAATCTTGAACTTACTTAAGGATGTAATTAGTGGAACACCCCAGATAAGCTGGAGTTCACATATCTCTGGTGGTACACAGACTTTCTAAGAGACAAGTGGAAATGGGGAGTCATAAGGGAATCTATTTCTAAGTTCTCACCTTCTTTAGGTACTCTTTCCTAAAACTGACTTGCCCATGGAATGTATATGTTGAAGTCATTCAGTCAGGGCCAGCTTCATGGGCATGTGATCTGTGCAGCAGCACAGGGTCACACCCTGGTTTAATGCTTTCTGTCACCATCTGAAAATTCTTAATAATTTTTTTTAATAAAAAGGGCTCTATATTTCCAGTTCACAAATTACGTAGCTGGTCCTGGATTTAAGTGTCACTCTGGTTCTGCTTTATGACACCTCCTTTTCCCATTTTAGAAAAGAGAGTTATAACTCTCATTTATCAATCTTACTAAAATACATTCCCCTGGAAGAAGGGGCGGGCGGGGTGGGGGAGTGGACGATGTAAAAGAGCCTTCTGGCTGCAAATAAAGGGACAATTCAAAATATTGATTAAGGCCTGGGCCGGCTATTTTGTCTGTCTCTGTTATATACATATGTCCTTAACGTTAAGCTTGATTTTAGAACTTTGAGATTGTTTCATGTGTGTAACTGTTCTGAATTCCCAGAGTAATGAGAATTTTTATTCTTGTCCTCATTGATTTCATCCTTGGGCTGCCTTCAAAGAATGCAGTGCTCTGGAGGGAGGTTCCCCTGTGGGCAAAGTAAAGGAAACAGTACTGAAGGTAGCAGCACCTCATTCCATCCAGGTCACCAGTTCTGGGCAGGGTCCTTAGGATTTATTGAGCTCCTGAGGATTTATTCATCCTTCTGCTCCATCTCCCTGCCAACCTTACTTAGCTCTTTTAGGATTCCAATTCAAAATTATGATGCTTGCCTTGAGGTTGAGTACTAACACAGTTATTTAAAAAGGAAAGATGAAATCAGACACTTTTGGAAATAACCTATGTCAGATAGGTTGATAATTGAGGACTGGCCTGGTAATTTTATTTTTATGGGGCTATTTTCCATACATTAAATTAAGTATATGTGAAGTTTCAATGCTTTTTGTTTATAAAAACATTTCTGGACACATATTTGCCAGCCATTATTCTAGGTGTTTGGGGAGGGAGGGAGAAAGAGAGAGAGACAGTGGGGAGAGACAGAGTGGGGGGATGGAGAGAGAGAGAGAGAGAGAAAGGAAGGAAGGAAGGAAGGAAAAAGAAAGAAATGAAAGAAAGAAAAGAGAAAGAAAGAAGAGGAAGAAGAAGAGAAGGAAGGGAGGGAGGAAGTCCCACATTTTCTGGAGGCTTTGTTCATTCCCTTTCATTCTTTTTTCTCTAGTCTTGTTTGCATGCCTTATGTCAGAAAAGTGGTCTTCAAACTCTGATATCTTTCCTTCTGCTTTGTCAGTTCAGCTATTGATACTTGTGTATGCTTCACGAAGTTCTCATGCTGTCTTTTTCAGCCCCATCAGGTAGTTTATGTTCCTCTCTAAACTGGTTATTCTAGTTAGCAGTTCCTTTAACCTTTTATAAAAGTTCTTAGCTTGTTTGCATTGGGTTAGAACATGCTCCTTTAGCTCAGCATAGTTTTTTATTACCCATCTTCTAAAGCCTACTTCTGTCAATTTGTCCATCTGATCCTCCATCCAGTTCTGTGCCCTTGATGGAGAGACATTGTGATCATTTGGAGGAGGAGAGGCACTCTGGCCTTTTGGGTTTTACAGCATTTTTTTTTGATTCTTTCTCATCTTCATGAGTTTGTCTAGTTTTGGTCTTCAAGGCTGTTGACCCTTAGATGGGGTTTTTTTGGGGGCTTTTTTTGTTGTTGTTATTGTTGATGCTGTAGTTGTTGCTTTCTGCTTATTTTTCTTTCAATGGTTAGGTTCCTCTTCTGTAGGGCTGCTGTGGTTTGCTGGGGGTTCACTTCAGGCCCTATTCATCTGATTTGCTCCTGCACCTGGAGATGTCACTCAGAGAGGCTGGAGAACAGCAAAAATGGGTGTCTGCCCCTTCTTCTGGGACGGCTGACCTCAAGGGGCACCAACCTTGATGCCAGGAGGATTGCTCCTGTATAAGGTGTCTGACAACCCCTGTTGGAGGGTCTCACCCAGTTGGTGGCAAGGGGAATAGGACCCATTTAATGAAGCACTTTGTCCCTTGGTGGAGGGGGTGTGCCTTGATGTGGGGAAACCCACTGTTCTGGGCTGCCTGGATTCCTCAGAACTACCAGGAGGAAAGGCTAGGTCTGCTGGTTTGCAGAGACTGCAGCCACCCCTCCTTCTAGGGGCTCAGGCCCAGGGAGATCCGGGTTCTGTCCCTGAGCCTCTGGCTGGAGTTATTGGAGTTCCTCCTGCAGGAAAGCCCTGCCCAATGATGCATGGGTCAGGGTCAGGCCTGAAGGGGCACTCTGGCCACAGACTGCTACAGCCAGTTTATTAGGCTGTGGGGGACAAGTCTTAGGACCAAGCTGTCCAGCCTCCCTGGCTCTAGCAGGGGAAAAGCACAGCCTGTAGCTACAGAGCTGGATGCCACCCTTCCCCTATCCAGGGAGCTTACAGTGTTAGGCAGTTGCCAGTCCCAGTGCTGGCTGCCACCTCTCCCTCAAGGAGCTCAAACAGCTTAGAAAGCAGGCAGCCACAGCTGCAGATATGGGTCACCCCTTCCCGCAGGAGTTTGGTAGGCTTAAGCAGATTCCAGCTGAGAGGCTTTTGAGAAGCTGCACATTCCAGGGTTGGGACAGTTAGGCCCCAGTGGCATGGGTTCAAGAGTGGGATTTTCCAATCTGTGGGTTGCACAGTTCTGTGGAAAAAGCATGGTTTCCCAGGCCAGGTAGCATGCTCACTCATTGCCTCCCTTGGCTGGGAGGAGGGGGCTCCCCTGTGCTGTATGGCTGTCAGGTGGGCCACCACACCATACTGTTCTTCCTTCTCTCTGTGGGTCATGCCAGCCTCCTAGTCAGTTCTGATGAGAGAACCTGGATATCTTGGTTGCTGATGAAGGATTCACACGCTTATTCTGTTTTGTTTTGTTTTTCTAATGGGAGGCTCTGAACGCCACTGTTTCTAGTTGGCCATCTTGACCCTGCCTCCTCTAATCTGTTTTTATAGTAGATGATGGTGGGTATCAAGTTGCTGTTTTTTATATTCCATTGAACACATTGAGAAGAGTCATATGACCCTATATCAACATCTATAGTATGTTGTAAATTACGTTCTCTAAAATTATTTATACCTGTGTTGAATATTTTCAGATGTTAAACATGTGTGAGGGGCCAGAGTTTTTCAAAATTATTTTAGGAGGAATGTCAGTACAAATTTTGTAGACCACCAAACCACTGGTTTGGGCTTTATCTCTGTTCTAAAAATCCTATCCTTCCTTGGGTTCCTTACCATTCCATCATCTGTTTATCTTCCAATATCTCTGACCTTTTCCCTGCCTGTTTGCTTGCTTCTCTTTCCCATATAATTTTCAAACTATAGATAATAGTGTTTTTCCTTAGTTTTCTCACTTCTGTGTCACACATTCAGTCTCAGAGTTATCTCATTCACTTTACTATTCAGTTCTGACCTCCTCGCAGAGGATTCTAAACATAATTTCTGGCTGTGTTAACATGGTTGTAAACTGTAATGCCTCGTTGCCAACAGTAGGCTGGTAGTGGTATCTCAAACTCAAAGAGTTCCAACTCCCCCCTCATAAAATAATTTTTCCTTCTGAATTTACTGCAATTGTTTCATCATTTAATCAGTAACACTAGCCTGAAACTTTAATTTCCTTTCTCTCCTATACTCCATCATTGACTTTTTTATCTTCAAAAATTTCTGAGTATTTATGGTTTAGTGAAAATATACACAGAACAGTGAGAGAATTGACTCAGTAACTGAATATTCCTTCTCTCTTTGATGCCAAAATAATTAATAAGAAACCTCATAAGCAGTGAGTGGTTGATACTTTCAGTAATGATTTGTAATGTGGATTTGTTCATTTATTAAAATGGAATTCCTTCTAATTATTGATTCTAAAGTAATATTGATGAATTGGAATTCATATTTTATATCTCTTAATGTAATTATTTGTTTAAGTTCAAATTTAGGAGATAGTGACAAATAAGAGAGAAAAGACTTATTTAGCAAACAACAAAGTTTTCTTTTAATCCAATCTTTTATACAACCTTCACTATGAAGATGCACAATGTGTTTATAAAACTACTGTAGAAAATTTCTAATCATCAATGCATACATTTTCATTAAATATTAATAAAGCAGCAAAGTGTGCTGTTTAAGTGACTCCATTTTAAATTAAAAGGTTTACTTGATTAATCATGTATTTACTAGAAAATGAAATTACTTACAACATATCGCATCTTTAGTATAATGAACAAGACTTTGTTGGTTTGTTTTCAAATGTAGAGAGAATGATCTGTTTCATACCAAAATTGGTGGCACTTACAACTACTCATAGAAATTATTTTTCCCAAAAATTACATATTTTAAAATTAAGAAGAGTAAATTTTGAGTCAAGGAAAAATACTAAGAATAATAAAATGTGCCTCTAAATTAAAACAGAAGGGATATTGTATTAGTCTGTTCTTACGCTGCTGTAAAGAAATACCTGAGACTGGGTAATTTGTAAAGGAAAGAGGTTTAATTGACTCACAGCTCAGCATGGCTGGGGAGGCCTCAAGAAACTTACAATCATGGCAGAAGGTGAAGGGGAAGCAAGGCACCTTCTTCACAAGGCTGCAGGAAGGAGAAGTGCTGAGTGAAAAGGGAAGAGCCCCTTATAAAACCATCAGATCTCGTGAGAACTCACTATCACAAGAGCAGCATGGGGGAATCCACCCCCCATGATTCAATTACCTCCACCTGGTCTCTCCCTTGACATGTGGGGATTATGGGGATTACAATTCAAGATGAGATTTGGGTGGGGACACTAAGACTAACCATATCATTCTTCCCCTGGCACCTCTGAATCTCATGTCCCCCTCACATTTCAAAACTAGTCATGCCTTTCCAATAGTCCCCCAAAGTCTTAATTCATTCTGGCATTAACCTAAAAGTCTAAGTTCAAAGTCTCATCTGAGACAAGGCAAGTCCCTTCCACCTATGAGCTTTTATAATCAGAAGCAAGTTAGTTACTTCCTAGATACAATGGTGGTACAGGCATTGGATAAACATACCCATTACAAATGAGAAAAATTGGCCAAAACGAAGGGTGTACAGGCCCCATGCAAGTCCGAAACCCATCAGGGCAATCAAATTGTAAAGATCCAAAATGATCTCCTTTGACTCCATGTCTCACATCCAGGTCACACTGATGCAAGAGATAGGCTCCCACAGCCTTGGGCAGCTCCACTCCTGTGGATTTACAGGGTACAGCCTCCCTCTCAGTTGCTTTCGTGGGTTGACATTTAGTGTCTGTGGCTTTTCCAAACTTATGGTGATGGTGCAAGCTGTCGGTGGATCTACTATTTGGGGTCTGAAGGATGGTGGTCCTCTTCTCACAGCTGCACTAGGCAGTGCCACAATGGGGACTCTGTGTGTGGCTCCAACCCCACATTTCCCTTCTGCACTGCCCTAGCAGAAGTTATCCATGAGGGCTTCACCCCTGTAGCAAACTTCTGACTGGACATCCAGGCATTTCCTTAGGTCCTCTGAAATTTAGGTGGAGGTTCCCAAACCTCAATTATTGACTTCTGCGCAACTGCAAGCCCAATACAATGTGGAAGCCACCGAGGCTTGGGGCTTGCACCCTCTGAAGCAACAGCCTGAGCTCTGTGTTGACCCCTTTTAGCCATGGCTGGGATGCAGGGCATCAAGTCCTCAGACTGCACAAAGCAGCAAGGCCCTGGGCCTGACCCATGAAACCATTTCATCCTCCTAGGCCTCTGGGCCTGTGATGGGAGGGGCCACCATAAAGACCTCTGACATGTCCTGAAGAACTTTTTCCCATTGTCTTGGCAATTAACATTTGGCTCCTCATTACTTATGCAAATTTCTACAGATAGCTTAAATTTTTCCCCCAGATAATGGGTTTTTCTTTTCTGTCACATCATCAGGCTGCAAATTTTCTAAACTTTAATGCTCCACTTCCATTTTAAACATAAGTTCCAATTTCAGATTGTCTCTCTCAAGTTCAAAGTTCCACAGATCTCTAGAGCAGGGGCAAAATCCTGCCAGCCTCTTTGCTAAAGCATAGCAAGAGTGACCTTTACTCCAGTTCTCAGTAAGTTCCCTATATCTATCTGAGATCACCTCAGCCTGGACATCATTGTCCATATCACTGTCAGCATTTTGGTCAAAACCATTCAACAAGTCTCTAGGAAGTTCCAAACTTTCCCACACCTTCCTGCCTTCTCTGAGCTCTCCAAACTGTTCCAACCTCTGCCCATTACCCAGTTCCAAAATTGCTTTCACATTTTTGGGTATCTTTAGAGCAGCACCCTACTATATTGGTACCAAGTTACTGTATTAGTCCATTCTCATGCTGCTGTAAAGAAGTAATTGAGACTGGATAATTTATAAAGGAAAGAGGTTTATTTGAGTCACAGTTCAGCATGGCTGGGGAGGCCTCAAGAAACTTACAATCATGGCTGAAGGTGAAGGGAAAGCAAGTCACCTTCTTCACAAGACATCAGGGAAAAAAAGTGCTGAGCAAAGTGGGAAGAGCCCCTTATAAAACCATCATATCTCATGAGAACTCACTCACTATCATAAGAACAGCATGGAAGACACTGCCCCCATGAGTCATTTACCTCCACCTGGTCTCTCCCTTGACATGTAGGGATTATGGGGATTATAATCCAAGATTAGTTTTGGGTGGGGACACAAAGCTTAACCATATCAAATATCAAATAAAAATAGTTAACTTATATTGTCAAAGATCTTGGGTAAACTTAGCAAGAAGACTAGAGACAACTGTTATTTATTATTAGATACATTCAATTCCTTTACTTTATGGCATCATTCATGCCATAATTTTGACATAGAATAGATGGAATATAGACTGTTTTTTTCTGAGAAAAATATGTTCTAATAGAGAAAAGAGTAGTAATTAGATAATTTCAATATAACTGAGATGTCTATAAAGATGATATAGAACTTTATTAACATGGTTTTTAACTTATGCAAGTAGTTTTCTATTCTAAATACTGTAAAATATATTAATTTATTAAGTCAGAAAGCCAAGTGATTTTGTTTTTTTTTAAGTTATTAGTTGACTAAATTTGTGTTAGTACCCATAGGGACCAATGTAGTTTGGGCATATAAAAATATACAATAATTTTATTTTAATGACATCCCTAAACTGTTACATATATTTTAAGTAAAAATGTTCTCAGACTTTTATGCTAATAGTTAAATTTTACACTATGTCACTTAATACAATGAAAGAGTAAATGTTTACATATATCAAGATAAAAACTGGTTTACTTCTTTTATAAAGAAAGTAACAAGTAGATACCTAGTAGATTCAACTTCTTTAAAAACACAATTAACTTGATTAAAAACTTCAAAAGATCAGTGTTCTAACCCGTTAAAAATTTAGCTGTGATTAAAGACAATATCATTATGCTTTGATTTCTTCAATCTATAAGGATAAGAACTAATACCTTCACAAAATTATTTAAAAACTTAATTGAAAACTAAATATGCCTTATTAATATACTGCTTACCTGAAAACATACATAAATTTTTCAAATGCTGGATTGTTTAATTTTTCAAAATTTAGATCAATTTAAATATAGTTATAAAATTAAGAACTATGAACCAACTATGAGGTGTGTGCTGCCAGTTTTATAGTTTTATTTTGTGTTGGTTCTTTTAATTTATGCTCCACTCCACAATTTTGCAAAAATTTTGTTTTTATTTCTTATAGAATACTTTAGGTCAGATAATAGTAATGCTTGAAAAAAAATCAAATTTAATTATGTTAATTTAAATTGCAGTTATTTTTTATAATAGAATATTTTATAGAATTTTAAATGATGTTAATCAAAATAAAAACTATTTTATTTGCAGCAAATGGGTCTCATCAAAGATTCTACTAGAGTTCAACATTAGTGTGCTAAAATAGACATCTGTATGAAAAGAACAATATTAGAACTATAGTATTGTAAAGCATAGAATTTTATAAGCTAAATTGAGAATTTTTGAGCTAGATAAAACATATTTGGTTAGTACTCAGATAAATTACAACAATGAGATATTCTATAGTGGTTCTTTCTTTTTTGTTTTGTTTGTTTTGTTTTGTTTTGTTTTTGTTTTGAGACAGAGCTCACTCTGTCACCCAGGCTAGAGTGCAGTGGTGCAATCTCAGCTCACTGCAACCTCCACCTCCTGGGTTCAAGTCATTCTCTTGCCTCAGTCTCCCAAGTAGCTGGGATTACAGGTGTGCGCCACCACACATAGCTAATTTTGTATTTTTAGTACAGACAGGGTTTTGCCATGTTGGCCCGTCTGGTCTCGAGCTCCTGACCTCAGGTGATCTACTGGCCTCTGCCTCCCAAAGTGCTGGGATTACAGGGGTAAGCCACCACACCTGGCCCTATAATTGTTCCTTTAAACCAAGGTTTCACATTATAAAATGCAGTCAAGGGGAGGAAATGATACACATATCATTTTTTAAATGGCTGCCAGAAAACTTTGTAGAGCTCTGTGGTCGTGAAAACTTTGTTAGCAGTCATGTGTTTAGTAGGCCAAAGAAAGCTAAATAGCTAAATAAATCAGACATTATTTGTTTGTCTTTTCTGGCCTATATTTTATATTACCTGCATCTATCCTTAAATTAATATTTAGTCAAAATTCCAAGTGAAATTCACTAAAGATAGTATACAATCTTTCTATTTCAATAAGATCTCATGTGATAAAAATAACTTCTATATTAAATAAATAGATATGCTCCACGTGTCTGGCAACAAAACAAACAAAAAACATATAGTTTTAAACATCAGTTTTAGGGTTTAATAAAGTGGTATAAAATATCCCAAAGCAGGAACTAGTTAGTGATTAAATAATTTCCAAGCTAATTTAAAATCAGAAGAGACCTTATAAAATGTGTTGGGTTGTCACAGATGTCTTGCATTTCAACAGATGAAGTATACTAATTTTTCGTTATAATACATGGCCTACTTGGACAGGAAGAGGATTTGTGAAAGAATTCTGTAAAGGAAGCTGTTTTCATGGCAGCTTACTCTGGGCTGTAGAAATTTTGCTCAATGGTTGTGTAGGTCTTACTGGATTCAGACACCACTCTTCACCATTACCTGAAAACAGGTGTGTGTGTTTGGAAGAGAGGTGATTTTTAATTTAGGATTGAATTGAAGCATTGATAGAGAATAAATGTACTATGTATGACACATTAAATACTATACAGATAGATACATGTATACATATACACACATATTTCCAGATAATCATAAAGCTACAAAAATAAGCAGTACAATATGCATACTAAATCCAAATTTCTGCAAATAGAAAATGTGATGAAATTCTTAGCTTTGGATAAGAAAAAAAAATGTTATTATTCTATATTTGTCCAAAGCTTGAATCCAAGTGGTTAGCTGATGCTTGTCTGTCTCCACATCAGTTCACATCTACATTAGAAGCAGCACTTTTTTTTTGTATCAGAGTTAAGAAACAAATTATACAAATTTCTGAGTCAGTCCATAATTATCCAATGTTTATAATTTAAGTCCAAGGGTCTTTTTCACTTTGTTTTGGTGGTTCTAGCTGCTACTGGTCATAATTAGATACCACACATATCCTTAAAATGCTGGCACTTAAGCATATTAACATTCCTACAGTGAGTACTGCAAAATTCCCTTTGACTTCAGACAGCTTGTCTCTCTATATCATTGTTGGGTAGTACATGACTGCCTTAGCTGTCCAACCCAAATCAGCATGCATTCTTTGTCTCTGTCTCTTTCTTTCTCAACTGAAGACCCTTTTTTGGCCCTTTCTGCAAGGCCCTAGGTGTTCTTCTAAACATAAAGTGTCTGCTTCTAAAACTCTAAAATGACAAAATGGGTATTATACCCGGTGATATGGTTTGGCTCTGTGTCCCCACTCAAATGTTGTCTTGTAGCTCCCATAATTCCCATGAGTTGTGGGAGGGACCCAGCGGGAGATTATTGAATCATGGGGGTGGGTCTTTCCTGTGCTATTCTTGCTATTCTTGTGACACTGAATAAATCTTACGAGACCTGATGGCTTTATAAGGTGGAATTTCCCTGCACAAGCTCTGTCTTTGCCTGCCGCCATCCATGTAAGATGTGACTTGTTCCTTCTTGCCTTTTGTCATGATTATAAAGCTTCCCCAGCCACGTATAACTGTGAGTTCTCCATTAAACCTCTTTCCTTTGTAAATTGCCCCATCTCAGGTATGTCTTTATCAGCAGCATGAAAACGAACTAGTATACCTGGGCTGCAGTGTTTAAAGCTTGGGTTGATCTCAGAAGTGGAACTACTCTGGTCAAGAGTTGCAGAGCACGGAGCAAAGGAAGACCAAGAGCTAAAGCCGAATCTGGCCAAGTGGCCTCTTCTGCTGAGCAATCAGTCTGGAGGTCCTGGAAAGTAAAAAAAGAATAGGATGGAAATTGAGGACACTAAGACCACGTGGTTTGGGGTAGAAAGTAGGAGGTGGGCCTGGAGATTCCCTTAGAGGCAGTCTCCAGGCTGTAGCCCTAGGACATTCCACAGGGAATGTGTAGGTTGGCTCAAAGATAGGAGGGACCTCAAAAGGGTATTAAGCATGCTTAGCCACCAGCTTTAGGCAAGTGATACTTGAAAAAATTCGCTGACTCTATGTCACTTCCCTTGTTAAACTATTAAATATCATGTATACCTGTACCAATTTGGAAATTTCCCACTGAACCATCAATAACAGAGTTCCCCCGCGT
The DNA here is from genome assembly GCF_028885655.2 of Pongo abelii. Classification (NCBI taxonomy): domain Eukaryota; kingdom Metazoa; phylum Chordata; class Mammalia; order Primates; family Hominidae; genus Pongo; species Pongo abelii. The sequence goes on along the minus strand of NC_071990.2, from coordinate 75,186,885 downwards.
TGTATATGTGTTTGAGTGTATGTGTGTGTATGTATGTGTATGTGATTTTGTGTTCATGCTTGTCCTGTTTCGGACAGCTCATGGTATGCAATTGACCAGTGATGTTCAGGTGCAGTTCAGTGGACGAGAACAATTTTTTAAAGATTATTATCAATGAACTGAAACCAGGGTGGAGGAAATATTCAAAGAATGTTTAAATTCCATGGTTTTAGAAATACAAACTTCATTACAACTCTTATGGGATTTGTAAATTTTTATTTGGGAACTCTAAAGTACAAACTGGAACCTTATTATTTTGCTATTCTCTGATATAGGCAAGGCTACAATATAATTTTGAAATTGTTTTACTCATTTTTAATCACCATTTGTTTTCTTTTCTGAGAGGTATGTGATTTTCATGAAACTCCCACCCCCAACTTCACATTCTATTTTACAAAAAGAATTAAAGCTATGAAACATTGATTTATTCAACACGTACTTATCAAGGCACTTACTATGTGTCACAATCTGGGTTAGGTGTTAGAGTACAATGATTGGGAGATACGGGTAAACATGCACTTATAATAAATATGAATTAGATGTTTAGTTTGCAAATATTTTCTCACATTCTGTAGGTTGCCTGTTTACTCTGTTGATAGTTTCTTTTGCTGTGCAGAAGCTCTTTAGTTTAATTTAGTTAGGTCTCATTTGTCAATTTTTGCTTTTGTTGCAATTGCCCTTGGCATTTTTGTTATGGAATCTTTTCCAGTTCCTATGTCCAAAATGGTATTTTCTAGGTTATCTTCTACGGTTTTTATAGTTTTAGGTTTTACATTTAGGTCTTCAATCATTTAGTTGATTCTTGTGTATGGTATAAAGAAGGGGTCCAGTTTCAATCTTCTGCATGTGGCTAGCCAGTTATCCTAGTACCACTTATTGCATAGAGTCCTTTCCCTCTTGCTTTTGTCAACTTTGTCAAAGGTCAGATGGTTGTAGGTGTGTGGCTTTATTTCTTGTCTAATATCCAGGATCTACAAGGAACTTAAGCCTACAAGTAAAAAACCAACCCATTAAAAAGTGGGCAAAGGACATGAATAGACACTTTTCAAAAGAAGACATAAATATAGCCAAGAAGTAAATGAAAAAATGCTCAATAGCCCTAGTCATTAGAGAAATACCATCCAAAATCACAATGAGATACCATTTCCCACCAGTTAGAATAACTATTATTAAAAAGTAAAAAACAAACAAAACAAACAAAAAAAAACCCCACAGATGCTGGAGAGGTTGCAGAGAAAAGGAAACACTTATACACTGCTGGTGGGAGTATAAATTAGTTCAACCATTCTGGAAAGTACTGTGGTGATTCCTCAAATACTAAAAACAGAACTACTATTCTGGTATATACCCAAAGGAATATAAATTGTTCTGTCAAAAAGACACATGCACACATATGTTCACCGCACTCCTCCTATTCACAATAGCGAAGACATGGAATCAACGTAAATGCCCATCAGTGATATACTGGATAAAGACAATGTGGTATGCATACACCATGGAATACTATGCAGCCATAAAAAAGAACAAGATCGTGTCCTTTGCAGGAACATGGATGAAACTGAAGGCCATTAAACTAATTCAGGAACAAAATCCAAATATCACATGTTCTCATTTATAAGTGGGAGCTAAATGATGAGAATACATGGAGAGCAAGAGGGAACAACAGACACTGGGGCCTATCAAAGGATGGAGAGTGGGAGGATGGAGAGTGAGAGGAGGGAGAGGTTCAGAAAAAACAAACAAACAAAAACCTATCAGGTACTAGGCTTGGTACCTTGGTGCCAAAAATAAATAAATAAATAAATCTGTACACCAAACCCCTGAGTCACAAGTTTACCTATATAACAAACCTGCACATGCACGCCAAACCTAAAATAAAATTAAAAGATTAAAAATAAATTGCTAAATAAAAATGTAATGTAAAACACATGCATTAGTCCTGGCTTCTAATGTAGATGTGAACTGATGTGGAGACAGATAAGCATCAACTAACCACTTAGACATAAAGAAGCTTTTAGTGAGCTTCTGGGAAAGCTGTTCTCCCCTGACAAGAGGCAAGGACACTGCAAAACGAAAGTTCTAGGAATCCCTTCTCTCTGACCTTGTTTTGGATTCCATTGTTTGAAGTCACATGACTGTGAGGTCAAGATGGTGATCACCTTGCAACCATTAGGGGCAAGCTAGAACATGAAAGACAACATGCTAATATTAGTGAAGCAGAAGAATAGCAAGAGCAGGGATCCTTGTGAATATTTCTGAGATGCTTAACTAATATCAATACTCTCTACCTCTGGATATCTCATAGGCAAACATTTAATTTCTTGTGGTTTCAGCCACTGTTAGGCTTTCGATTTTTTATACCCAAAAGCATCCTGACAGAAAATGTCATGGGGGCACTTAAGAAGGGCACCAACTCCATCCTTCTTGGAGAAGAATTGATACTTCCACCATATATATGATGAAACCTGAAGATTTACTACGTGACTGACAGTCAAATGAGGGTTAGATGTGAGTAGGAAGGATGTTCCAGGCAAAGGTAGCAGCATATGGAGACACTCAGGAGAGTAAGAATAAAGAAATCCAAGTAGTGTGCCTCTCTCCAAAACATGGATATGAAGAGAGAAGTCCAGAGAGATCATGTCACTGTTCAAATTTCTGCAAGTGCTCCCCAATTCCCTCTTAGTACAAGCCAAAATCCTTAGAATGACCTTCAAGATTTCATGGATTCCTGCTCTGACTTCACCTCCTACTTCTCTCCCTTCACTGTCTCTGCTCCAGCTACCATGGCCTAATTTATATTCCACAAATATCCTTAATCTGACTTTGTTTCAGGACCTTTGCACTTGATATTTCTCTCTCTGGAATACTGTCTCCATACATATCTTCATGGCTTGCTCTCTCTTGCTTTCTTTAGGTCTCTGCTGAAATATCTGAAATATCACCTTCTCGGTGATGCTGTACTGTCTCTCACCACCTTGTATAAAATAGCGTGTTCTAACCACCTCTTCCGTAGCACTCTATGTTTCTTTAATCCTGTTTCCTTTCTTTTTTTCACATTACATGCCAGTATGCTATGTTATAGCTTTATGTTTTTGTTGTCATTCTTTCCCCCTTGAGAACAACAATTTGTTTTATTTCACTGATCCATCCCTAGCACCTAAATATACTTTGTTTCACTCCTAGATTCCTAGCCTCCAGCCATTATCAGGAGGCTCACAGAAAGTATTTGTTAGTAAAATGAGTAAATCAATAAAGACAAGTAAGTCATTCGGATTCTTGGGTGCCATGGTGTAGACCCATTAATTATATTAACTTGCTTCTTTCTCCTACATTTCAAAACTTAACCAACTCCTCATCCATCCTTTCCTTCTGTCAGCATTGTAGGGGGTGGTGGGCATGCAGCTAGAGACATGGGTTGCTTACAAAGTGTTTTGGGGCCATATGAAAGAGTTCAGGATGTTTACTGAAGTATTTGTAGCAAGACAGTGATGTTTTCCAACTCAACTTCATTAAAAAGTGGGCAAAGGACACGAACAGACACTTTTCAAAAGAGGGCGTGCAAGCAGCCAACAAACTGTTGAAAAAAGCTCAACATCACTGATCATTAGAGAAATGCAAATCAAAACCACAATGAGATACCATCTAACACCAGTCAGAATGGTTGTTATTAAAAAGTAAAAAATAGCAGATGCTGGTGAGGTTGCAGAGAAAAAGGAATGTTTATACAGTGTTGGAGGGAGTGTAAATTAGTTCATCCATTGTGGAAGACAGTGTGACAGTTCTTCCAAGACCTAACAGCAGAAATACTCTTTGGCTCAGCAATCCCATTACTGGGTATATATCCGAAGGAATATAAATCATTTTATTATAAATACACACATGCTTGTATGTTCATTGCAACACTATTCAAAATAGCAAAGATATGGAATCAACCTAAATGCTCATCAATGACAGATTATATAAAGAAAATGTGGTACATATACACCATTGAATACTATGCAGCTGCAAAAAACAAGATTATGTCCTGTGCAAGTGTATCAATGGAACTGGAGACCATTATCTTTATCAAACTAATGCAATAACAGAAAACCAAATTCCACATGTTCTCCTTCATAAGTGGGATCTAAATGATGAGAACACATGGACACATAGAGGGGAACTATACGCACTAGGGCCTATTGGAAGGTGGAGAGAAGAAGGAGGGAGAGGATCTGGAAAATAACTAATGGATACTAGGCTTAATGACTGAGTGATGAAATAATCTGCACAACTACAACAAAACCCCATGATGCAAATTTACCTACATAAAAAACCTGCACACCTACTCCCGAAATTAAGATAAAGTTAAGAAAGATAATTTTCCTTAAATGTAGAAAATGGACGTGGAGAGGATGAGAGTGTATGAGATGAGACCTATGAGGAGGCTACTGCAAGAATCCAAGAGAAAAATGATTAGAATATTAACTAAAGAAATGACAGTTGGAATTGAGGGAAGAATGTTGACTGAGACCTAATTATGAGGGAAACTCTAAATGATTTATTATAAGATCAGACGAGGGATATGAAAGAGAAGACACAATCTGGAATGCTCCAAGTTTATGTTCCAGGGATCTAGATAGACAGTTTATCAAGAAAGGGTAGGTGCCAGTCTGGTCAACATGGCAAAACACTATCTCTACAAAAAATACAAAAAATTATCCAGATATGATGGAGCATGCCTATAGTCTCAGCTACCCAGAAGGCTGAGGTGGGAACATCACCTGAGCCCAGGAGGTCAAAGTGAGCCATGATTGTGCCACTGCACTCCAGCCTGCGAGATAGAGCAAAACCTTATCTCAAAGAAAAAAAAAAAAAAAGAAACAGATAGGTGGAAAGGGAAGGTGGAGTCCTGGGAAGTAAATACAGTAAACTTAATTTTGGACATATAGAGTTTGTGATACCTATAGAGATATAAGCATTTGGATATGTGGATGTGTGTTTCACAGAGAAGCAAATACTAATATCTAATGAGTGTGCAGAAGAAAAAATTGCTGAGATGCTAAGAGGAAAGTTTCATAAGATGAGGAGTGGAAACTGAGCAAAGTGCTATGGAGGAACCAAGCAGGATGCACACAAGAATGCTATTACTCTACTTGGAAATCCTGAGAACACTGGTGACATTTGATGGAACCATTTGAATAGACTGAAAAGAAAAGAAGTCAGATTCCACTTAGCCAAAGAATTGTAATAGTTTTTTCTTTTGTGTGTGCATTTATTAGTGTCAGATACTTTTCTGTATCTTCTTTGAATATAAGTGCATTTGATTTTCACAACTGCTCTATGAGGTGGGTGCTACTATCATAATCATCTTCATTTTTCTGATGAGGAAAATAACACAGAGAAGATAACAATTTACCCAACATCAGAGCTTAGGAAAAGTAACAGAATCAGGATGTGTATCAGTCCATCTGTGGCCAGAGCCCATATTAACTACCATGCTCTGTGGCTCTCTGATGAATAAGAAATAAGCAAGTGGAGGCAATAAATGCAGGTTCCTCTTGCAAATATTTAAAGAAAACTGAGACAGAAAATGATAACTAACAAGGGAGGCAGGATCCAAAAAAAAGTTTTTAGGTAGAGTAATACTTGAAGATATGTTTAAGATAAAGGAAGAAAACTGATGATGAGAAAAGATCAAAGATGTAAAGCAAAAAAGGGAAAAGAATGGGGGTATGCGATTTCAGATGTTACTAAAGAGTAACATCTGAAGCTGTTCAGATGTTACTAAAGAGAAGAAAGAGGATAAGTCATGAAAAAACATGAGAATTAACTTACATATTTTAGATACTGTGCTACACACCTAGACATAGTTATTTCAACCCTCATAATGACCTTTCTTGCAAAGTAAGTTTTATGTTCCCCATTTTACTAATGAAGAGGGGAGGCAAAGTTACTCTAGCTAGAAAGTGTCAAGACCCAGATGTCTGGCTCCATATCTCATGTTTCTGTGGTACTGAAGTCTTTTGTTTCACCAGAAAAACAAAACAAAACAAAAATAAGTGAAAAGTTAATATTGCATAAAATAACCATGCCTTGATTTCTGACCACCAAATCTCATCCACACTTCAGAAGCCAAAGGAACATATCAGCTTCTCCTTCAACTCTAAAATGATCATAGCAGGAACTCACTTTTTTTTCATCTTTATTTATTTATTTTTATTATTATTATACTTTAAGTTTTAGGATACATGTGCACAATGTGCAGGTTTCTTACATATGTATACATGTGCCATGTTGGTGTGCTGCACCCATTAACTCATCATTTAGCATTAGGTTTATCTCCTAATGCTATCCCTCCCCCTTCCCCCCCCACCCCACAACAGTCCCCGGTGTGTGATGTTCCCCTTCCTGTGTCCACGTGTTCTCATTGTTCAATTCCCTCCTATGAGTGAGAACATGCGGTGTTTGGTTTTTTGTCCTTGCGATAGTTTGCTGAGAATTGATGGTTTCCAGCTTCATCCATGTCCCTACAAACTCACTTTTAAAGGAAAAATGATCACTTTCTCTAAATGGCCTTGTATCTTTCTTAAAAATTTGGCAAAGTATACACACATGATATTTATAGTTGCGTATAGGTCTGTATCTGCCATTAACAATAAACTCCTTACAGAGAAGGTTCCTTGTGTTTTCCATCTTTAAGTGAAATATTTGCAGCATCAATATATAATTCCGTGACATACAGTAAAATCACCGGTAAATGAGTCACAGATAAATGTCAACAGAGGAGCTATACAAGAGGAACTCAATGAAGCAATCCAATTTGTATGGTGTTCAAAAGTATTTTCTCTAATTAAAGAGCTCTAAATAGAGTGAATGTTTTATGTGAGATATTAGATTACATTTGATGATTTACTAGTTAACATATACAGCTAGTAAAGGGTTTGTGGTTTATTACTGTTTAAATAACAGATAAAACTAGACACCTAATCACTGCCTGATGTCCATATTATGTAAATATCAGCAACTTTTAAAAATTAATCATTTTAAATGACAAATTTTTACTTTTCCTGTTTTCTAGTTGTTAACAGAAAATATTTAACTTTCCATTATTTTTAACTTTTATACCCTGGTCTATTATAAAAATATGTATTCTATAAAATATGTGTCTGGAGATATATTTTAGAGCTAGGCTTCAACAGTAGTCTGGATCCAAGCTGCCCTCCCTTCCTCCTGCTTTTTTGTACTTCGGGGCTTGTGGAAGTCAAGCCCTTGAACCAGAGGCTGTATACAAATACCCAGGCATCAAATCAATCACTCAGTGTAGAAAAAGACATGACAAGTGGTTATTCGGAATCATGTGTGGCCTGAATGGGTACAAAGGGTACCAAGAGATGGGGCTACAGCCACTCATGATCTAATGAGCCTCATGAGTCAGCATGAGTGAGTAGAGTTGCTCTGCTCTGTATAGGCTTAATATAAATTCTGCTCAAGGAAATTTTCTAATACAGATGTCCAAGCTGCCAAGAACAAGCTGAAAGTTGGATACCTAATGTCAGTGTAGTCTTCTGAGGGCTTCCTGGATGAAGGTGCTGGTTCTTATATGCCATCCTCCACAGTCTTTCAGCAGATTGACTTTGTGGCTAATGCTGATGTCATAAATGCTGTGAAGAAGTTTGCTTCTGGCCAGAAGTCAATGGCAGTAAGTGGAAATTTGGGGAATGTATCTTTTGTCGATGACCGGTAATATTGAAGCATATGTTACAGGAGAGAGCTGAACATTTTGTCAGCCCAGAGCAGCAAACACATGAAAGTCAGAAGTCCCTAATATAACATTTGTCTTCTATTTTTTCAATGAGGTAAAATACCTTAAAGCATAAATGCAGATAATTATTCCCAGCTGACCTAAAGTCAATAAAACATTCTGCCTAAAAAATGCTGCTTCATGTAGATGTTCTGCCTTTTGTGCTCTGGGCTGGACCTGTGCATGTGTTCTTCATTTCTTACAAAGAAAAACCATTCAAAACAGTCTGGGGAGAAAAGGCCAGAAAAGTGAATTATGCCGGTTTTTTTTTTTCCAGACTGGTCCCTCTTTTCACAACTCATTGTTCCTGAGGGAATTCTTTAGGAAAAACATTGACAGGAGATGATTCACACTAGATGTAAATATGGGTACAAAGTGCAGTGGTAGAGAGAGCATAAGATCTGAAATCAGAAAAGGGAACTCCACCATTTGCTTGCACTGTTATTTTTTAAAAAGCTAACCCATATTCAGTGTTTTCACCTATAAAATGGAGATAATGGAGATAATTACACCAAAACATTAGAAATATTGCAAGGGTTCATTGAAATGAGGAATACTAATAGCCTAATAAGACTCTAGGTATATAGCAGATGCTATGAAAAAAAATATATATGTGTTCTCTTTCTTTCCTAGAGAGCCAGCCAAAGTGCTGGTGTCCTGCCAATCACATCAGCAGGTCATTTCACGCAGATCTTCATGGCTTGTTCTTCTACTTGGCCAAGGGCTCATCTAACTCTACTAAAAACATTTCTTTCCTTTAAAAGTCTTTCCCCTCTTGTGGCTGTCTCTCTCATGCCAGCATCTTATCATTCCAGGAAAGCTGAAGGCCCACAGGCTGCCCAAATAACTACACATGTTTGCCTTGAGTGAAAGGCTGGACTGATGACTCCAATTCTTCACTTACTGTGCATCTATACTCTTTGCCATGGTTGGGGTGATGCCCCCTTTACTTTGGTTTGGCAGTGGGGCTGCCTTTGGCCAATGGGATGTTTGCAGAGTTGACACTAGAAGAGGCTTGAAAAGTGCTTATTTGTTACCACCTTTGCCCTCTCGTGCCATGATGACCACCTTGAGAACAAACACAGGTGAGCCTTCTGAGGATAAAAGGGACATAAAGGAGAGCTGAGTCACCCCAGGTACCCTAGCTAAGCCCAATCTAAATTGCTAACCTAAAGACCTATAAGCTAGCTAATATTTATTATTCTAAGCTTCTGAGTTTTCTGGGATTTGTTATCCAACACTATTTTGGCTATAAATAACTGGTAAACTCTGTCAAAGATGAGCATGTTGTCAACTGCCACCAGGGTCCTGCAGGAATTATTTCTGCTGAGAGAATTAATTACAACTTTTAAAAATTGAAAACACCTATACACTGTGGGTAGGAGTGTAAATTAGTTCAAATCATTGTGAAAGATAGTGTGGCGATTCCTCAAGGCCCTAAAAACAGAAATACCATTTGACCCAGCAATGCCATTACTGGGTATATACCCAAAATAATATAAATCATTCTGTTATAAAGACACATGCATGTGTATGTTCATTGCAGCACTACTCACAATAGCAAAGACATGGAATCAACCTAAATGCCCATCAACGACAGATTATATAAAGAAAATGTGGTACATATACACCATTGAATACTATGCAACCACAAAAAAGAACAAGATTATGTCTTTTGCAGGCACATGGATGGAGCTGGAGGCCATTGTCCTTATCAAACTAATGCAGGAATAGAAAAACAAATACTAGTTGTTCTCACTTATAAGTGGGAGCTAAATAATGAGGACACGTGGACACATTGAGGGGAACAATACACACTGGGGTCCAGCAGAGGCTGGAGGGTGAGAGGAGGGAGAGGAATAGGAAAAATAACTAATAGGCACTAGACTTAATGCCTGTGTGATGAAATAATCTGTATAACAAACTCCCATGACACATATTTACCTATATAAAAACCCAGCACATGTACCCCTGAACTTAAAATAAAAGTTATAGTTAAAAACAATAACAACAACTCCTAGCTGTGCTCTCTTATGGAAAAAAAGCAGGAACATAGAAAGACTGAAGCAGCTTCCTGGGACTCCAACCTTGTATAATAGCTCGCTGGTGCTGCAACACTCTTTTCCTTTGTTCCTTTTCCCTTTGAGGAAGAACTAACCCAGCTTAATGGTCATTTGCAAGCATACATTTCAGTCTCTCCCCAGTTGTATGTAGGTGGATGGGAGATCTAAACTCAATTCAAATGCTCTGACAACTTTTTGTGGTAGAATGACAGAACGTAACACAAATCCTCCTGTAGAAACTTTGTTAATCAGCCTCTCATTAACCCCATACTCTGTAATATAAACAAATGACTAAGCTCTAGAAAGTTCAGGATTTTTATCTCAATTTCTACCTCCATCCTATTTATTTGAGTGCATTTGGTGCCACGAGGTCCTGCTGTCCCCAGGCTTGTCTTTAGGAAATTATTAGATGACAACTAAACTCTTTTACTATGGCAATAAAGCCAGTTGATGAAGTTACCTCTCCTTTCCTGACCTTAGTCTAAAGTGTTCCAGACATGCAACCGTTTAAGGCAGTTGACCTGGAGCTAGTTTCAGCCTTCTGTCTGCTTTTGTTACAAGGTAATATTATTTTTATACAAAGAATATCTATTATAAAGTATGTTGTCTAACTATATCTAACTATACTGTCTTTGTGAAACTCAAATTGTAGAAATACAAGGTCAGCAATATGTCAGAAAAATAGTCTTAGAAACATTTTGGCCAGTGTGTACAATTCTCAGGCATCTTTTGGGGAGCATGAAACAGCTTGAGAATATGTTTCTGCTTGATCCTATTCATACGATCGTTTACTATTCCTATCTGTGCCGTCATACAGCTATTTACCATTATTCAATAATTAGCCAAAGTGTAGGTACAAACTGCATACCCTTGTTTCTGGGATGATAGGTCTTTTTGGTGGACTCTGCCATTTAATTAATAGTAGCTTCACTTGATAGGTGAGAAAAAAAATCCTTGATTTTCCCTTAAAAACTTGATTAATATCACCCAGGTCAGCAGAAAATTTGAGGCCACTATCCTCAATCACCCATACTTGGGGATTGTTTTGGAAAGGAAAGTGGTATTTATTTGTGCATAATGCCATTAAGCACAGTAGGAAAATCCTTAGACTAAATAATAGCACCATATCAAAGACTAAAACTTAAACTTGGAAGCTCACACCTCTTCCCCAGTATACCAATCCTAAAGTATCCTAAATCTGCTTGGCTTGCCCCCAGACAAAGCCAAAGTATTATTGGGTAGAAGACAGACCAAGATCAAGACCTGTTTTTGCTTCTAATTTCTTTTTCTGAGTTACTTTATCCTTATCTTCTGGTGTTTCACCCACTGAGTTGTTAGAACCATCCTACAAGAAGGTGAATAATGAATAACCTGTATTCCTTATTTTCTTAATCTCTCACAGTGCTGATTCCCCCTCTCTCTGCCTCCCTTTATTTTTTCTCTTTTTCTTTCCTCCCCTAAAACAAAGGCATTTCCTCTCAAAGAATTGCTTCTGCTACTGTTGCGGTTACTCTCCTTCTGTTGCTCCTTGGAATGTATTGTGAAATGCCAGACAAGATGACTCAGGGAGAACAGGGGGAAAAATTTTGCAAGTCTTGGTCTCACATAGTGTGTGTGATAGACTACTATTAAGGAGAGTTTATTTTGCCAAAGTCATTGGAATAATATGCTGATAATATTTTCCACTATCAAATGCAATACCACGAGGACACGCAAATGATGAATATGAGCAGGAAAATGTCCTTAATAGTTTAATTTGTGGAAGGAACATGGAAGTGGGGTGTCACAGCCTGGCTAGAAACTCTGTACACATTTAGACAGTGAAAAAAAATGTGAACTTGGTCTAAGAAATGAAACCAAATGAGGAAATATGTACTTAAGAGACCTGTGCTTTTCATTTAGTGAAAATATGCCCCTGAGTTCTGTCAATGTAATTTTAAATGTATTATTTAATATTTGAACTTTGGCCACTGTTGCAAAGAACACTCCAGCATGGAAACTCAACAATTCCAGAAATTCCTTGAGCTCAGTCTCCCCATTTTCATGGTTCAGAAATAGCATTTCCCTCTTGGATGGAGATACAAAGGGGACTGGGAACAGGGAGAGACAGCAAGGGTTGGGGTTGGAAGAAGGGCCGAAGAAAGATGAAAAGATGAAGAAAATAATTTTTTTACACAGCCCTTGCTTTTACTAGGCTATTAAAAAATGGTTTCGCAACTAGAAGAAAACAATTTAACAATTAATGTCAAAATTCCATAATTTTTCTTTTGTCATAAGTACTAAAATTATATTTTTAGAAGGGAGTGGACAGCAGGCTATGACTAATAATATCATCTCAGATTGCATAATGATTTAACTTTTCAAAGTCATTTTATTGATGATCTTATTGATTCTTTATAAACCAAATATATTTTCTTAATTTGCATAATTTCCAAACTCAAAAGAAGGACTCCCTAGATGACTAGTAGGTTTACAGGATAGTCCAATGCCTTTCACGGGATGCCTGGAGGGTTCTGCATTGTGTCCATGTGATTGATGCTCCTTGACTGTACAGTTGTGAGTGGAGTCAGGGACAGCCTACCTCTTACATCCTACCTTGGGATGAAGTCCTCAGTTTACTCTTTCACAAATTGGGAGTTAGACTAGATGTCTTTTAAGAATAATTTTCCTTTGAAATTTTAAGGTTTTCATACTAGAGTTTCAAACTATAATGACATGTATCCTTATCTATCCTCTATCTTTTCCCTTCCACACCAAGGGATGTATCCTTCTGTGTGAAAATATCCAGCCTCTGGAAGTTGCCAGAACAGAATCAAGTTGCTATTTTCAGATGATACAGCCTGTTAGTCTGATGTTTATATTCTTGGAACTATCTCAAATTTTCCGTGGGTAAATGTGGGGTTAAAAATGTAAACAAACAAGTCATCTACTTTGTAAGTTTCCCATGACAGTAGTAAAACTTGAGTTAAGGCTGTCATCCTGGAATGGAAGAGAAAGACCATGTTGAGATATTTTTCTGATAATTCCCAAGAAATATCTTGGAGAGCAGGCGAGGCATACCTGTTTCAGGAGAAAAATAATAAATAGTCTATGGATGGGCAGGTCGGGGTGCGGAAAAAAGTCCTCTGCCAAAAGTCACAGCTGACTGTTTTGCCTGTCTGCTTTGAGTAAAAACTATTTTTTCATAACACTTTGACAGAAGGTCAAACTGGCCAGACAAGACTGAGCATGCAGATGTTCTTGTGATAACCCCAAATTCCCATGATTTTTATTCCTTCTTAAAAGATGAAGAGGTGAAGCTTGACATATGTTGTTTGCCAAAAGACACTTACTTATTAATAACCAAATTGTGCCTCCCAGTAGTCACAGGCTTATTTGAAAACTTTGAAACAGGTTGTGGCAATCTGAGTACTTAAATTGAACTCTTTACACTTCCAGGAAACTTTAAAAGCTATTTCTCCCTCTCTTCTTATTAAGTATAACTTCACATCCAAGTGGCTAAGACACTTACTTAATCTGTTGGCACTATTTCTCTTAGATTCAAATCATGCAAGTTGTCTGGAGAAAGGAAGACCATGGAATTATTGGAGATGAGATGGATTAAGAGGAATATAATATGGGTTTTGATTCAGAGTTGAGGCTGGATCCTGGTTCCACTCTTTACATGGGCAAAGCACTTACACTTCCTAAGCTTCTCATTTCTCATATATTTAATGGGAATAGCAATACTTCACAGAACTGAAGTGAGACAAAAGAAGTATGGGAAAGCTTAATACAATGCCTGGTGGATAATAAATGATATGTAGCTCTCATCATGATAAATGTTAAGTCTTGTTTGTATAACAAATAATAAAGACTAAAATAGGGATTGACAAGCTTTTTCTACAAAGAGCAAGACTATAAATATTTTAGGGTTTTCAGATCATACAGTTTCTGTAATAACAACTCAACTTTTTTGTTGTAGCACAAAAGTAGCCATAGACAATAAGGAATGCATGTGTGTGGCTGTGTTCCAAAAAACTTTATTTATAAAAATGGGAGGTACAGCAGATTTGGCCCGGGAAGTATAGTTTGCCTAACTCTGGGCTAAAGTGGCAGACAAATTATCTTTAAGACAATCAATGTTACAGTATTATATTTCTAATAGTCTCCAAATGAATTAGCTCCAAAGAAAAATTGCATGGTAAATTTATCTCCACAGGCAATTCCAAATGTCCTGTGTGGTAGGCAAACTTCATGAATTCTAAATCACGTTCACTCACAAGTTATTCTTTGTGTGAGATGACATTTGCCACTTCATTGTTTAATCCGCTAGTCACTTTTGATGACTAAATTGCAAGTGGAATTCACAGCTGTTCAAATCACATGCTTAAGTATACAGGAAAATCTGGGGTTCAGAAGATCAATTTTCAGGGCATTTCACAGCAAATTGAAATCCACAATGAAGTGCCCCACACATTTTCCAGATAAGAGAAATCTTTGATGTTAAGCCTTTCTGACAGTATATAAAATTTGTTAGAGTCTGCCTTTGTTGAAAATATGAAAGCCTCAAATATTTGAATGATGTAGTACAATTAATAAAGTTATGTTAATCTGTTTAAGATTTGTACAACGGTTTTAACCATACCATTCTTTTTCTTGGTATTCATTTTATTTTCAGGTCTTTTGAGAAGTTTTTGTGTTATCAATTATAGTTTTATGTGATCACATTGAATTCTGTTCAAGCTATGGAGAAACAAGTTTCAACAGAAACTAAATTCAATCATTTTTAGATACATACACAGCCAAGAGGAACTATGTAAAATTTAAAAAATGAAATGACTATGATTTATCATTCACTGATTTAAGATCTTTATTAAATTGGTGTCTCATACTCAAATCTAAACCTCATGGAGTGAGAACTGTGGTGCTGAGTCATCTTTATTTTAGGGAGATTACTTTGTTTCTCTACTGCAGAGTGGAATCTGATGGAGTGCAACATTGCTGAGTTTTCTAGCCAGAAGCTATTCTCAAATCAAGGAAAATAACATATTTTCTGTGATTAATCATAAGCTTAATTGCTGACTTCAAAACTTCAAAACTTTAATTTGTCTATAAAATCTCCTTTTGCTTTATGTCATGATACAAAAGTTTCATTAGTTTTCTTTGTTATTACCCTTATATTACCACAGGAGTCCAGAGACTTGTGGTAGCTACCTTACTTTCCTCTGTGTAGACATGTTGGGTAGCAGTGACAGTGCAGTACTGTGCTGCTTCTCCTCCCAGTCCTGCTCTCGCCTTACCTCACAAGGGAAATTTATGGACAGCAATTTTTTTTGAAGGGTGGAATAGCATATTTGTCTCAAAGCTATATTTGCATAGCAAGCAGACTTTTTCTTTAGCGTGTCTCTTTGAGGTGGCTTGATGGAGACTGGTAGAGATCATGGAGTTTTTATGGTCCCCCAGGCTACTCCTTGTTTTAACCATTATCCTTTCTAGCAGCCTCAATTTTCCCCAAAGTCCTTATATTCTCTACAGTCTTCTTGCACACAGCCATATTATTTATGCCATTTCTACACAGGAATTGTTGACATTTTTTTTACTTGCTTCTTATTTCCTATGCATGTCAGAACTTCTTGCTTTTTTTTTAAAGTAAAGAGGGGGTATGAGGCAAAATTATATCCCACATAAGAGTTTCTCAGGAACCTTGTCTCTACTAAAGATGTACATAACAGCTGTCCAGTTAAGAGCTGTTCCCACAACAGTATTCAGGAATATTTCCTGAGGATGAAGAAGGAGGAATTCATCCTGTAGACTAGTTAACCAGTGCTGTGATTTTAATGAGCTTCGATTGTAAACCTAGATTTTTCCGCAACTATTAAACAATACTGTTGAACTGAATTGATTTAAAAATAATCTTCTTTATAGACATCCCAACTCTTCTTTTTCTACATGTAATGCATAAAGTTTATTTCTATATTATAATAAGAATATTATTCACAAGGTTTAAATTAGCTATCAAGACTTAAAAATCAGTAGATTGCACATAAACATTCTTATTTATGGCTTTCATAGGAAACTGTTATTTAACATCGTTGGGGTGGTCTTTCTCCTTGTAAATTTTAAGGGCAAAACTGTTTCAATGTCAAGTTGAAGGGCTGAGGAGACAGTTGGTTCTGAGGATGGCCCAATTTTTGAGTTCAACTTGTACTATCAAAAAAAAAAAAAAAGGGGCAGATAAAAATTGATGGTCTTTGAGTAAATTCTGTATAGAACTTTCATAGTTCATGCTGTGAACTGCCTTGATGTCAGCAGTTTTCTTTGGCTGTTTCAGATTGAGGTTTCCTTTTTCCCCATAGACAGGATATTTGTTGGCACATATGTTGCTTTGGCATCAACAGAGACAGGAGATTCCACCACAGCAAGCAGGAATTGGGACAGGAAAATGGTGGGTGCTAACCAGTGGCCAAGGACACTACTTGCAGCACATTCATGGAATATATTTGTAGATTCCCCAAACAATGAGCGGTGAATGTGAGAGGTTTTTGTTGCCAAAGAATAATTTTGTAAAAAGACAGATAACTATAAATTATGATTTTTTTTTAAATTTACAGGCTGGTATTACTTAAAAATATGAATTATCTATGTTATGTTTTATATTACCTCATAGATCTCTGATTGAGGGATTTCTTAAAGTCTTCAGAGAAATTATATTGCAAAAGAGTGCCAAATATATGTAGTATAAATGTTATTATCATCATTAATATTTTAGTATTGTTCTTGCATATTCTAAATGAAGAGGGTGTCTTAAACCATCAGTCTTCAATTCAATTATTGTATTCAGAATGGTAATAAAAACTAACATCATTATACATTGTAGAGGCTAGATACCAAATTTTATAATAAAAGCTTTTCCTGCTTTTTAGATGACACTTTCAAATCCATATTGCTTTTGGAATACATTCTTACCAAGAGCAACGCTGACTGCTTGGGACTGTTTAGTCAACCTTATACACTTTTTAATATATTCAAGGAAAACATCCCAACGTCATTCTTATTAAGATATAGTTAGCATCATCATTGCATGAAAGAATTTAGTAGCCAGTGCTATTACTTATGCAGAGTTTCTGTTCTTAGCACTAGCAGCTTACTGACAGGAAATGTCAAATAAAATTTTCTTTTCCACCTTCCACCCTAGTCAGCTAAATAATATGAAAACTATTTGCCTTGCCACCTAGATCAAACATGAAGTATTTGCAAAATAAATTACCTGTGAGGTTATTTGTAGGCCAAATACGATCCTGGAAAATATGTGTATATGGAAAGATAATGCAAGTCAGTGAAAAGAATAACTGATATCCAGAGTAAAGAATAAGTATTGAAAAATTTTCCAAGTTGGAAAAAATGAATAATTGAAAAGGGATTTGCGTTTTCTTTTCCACTGACTTTATTTTGAAGGCAAGAACTCTGTGGAGAAATGTCCAAGTGAAGCTGCTATTTCCTAGTCTCAGATTTGATTTTAATGCTCAACTTCTGACAAATAAGAAGGAATAACATTTCTGCTAAGGTCAGATGTTTCTGTGGTTATATCTGGCCCTGAAATATAAATACCCTCAAAAAGAAGGAGTTCATATCATGTTCTCATACACTTAAGGTTGTTAAAAAGTGCGTATGAATGACTGTGCGTATGTGTGTGTGCATATGTGCATGTATGTGTAGAAATTCATTATTCAAACAGAATTTTTAACGTTGAAATATGAGGCTTTTGCTGCACAAGTTGTACATAATTTCCCCAGAAATTAGTGCAATAATTTTTTGCATGTATGCTTGTGTAAGACAGAGAGTCCTTTGGATGCAAGAGCAGTGTTTTATTTGTCTTTGGATCCCAAGCACCAATAGAGTGGACACCTCATAGTAGATATTCAATAGATCTTCCTGACGATTAAATCTTGTGGCCAGAGGCCGGGCGCGGTGGCTCACGCCTGTAGTCCCAGCACTTTGGGAGGCCGAGGCGGGCTGATCACCAGGTCAGGAGATCGAGACCATCCTGGATAACACGATGAAACCCCGTTTCTACTAAAAATACAAAAAATTAGCCAGGCGAGGTGGCGGGCGCCTGTAGTCCCAGCTACTTGGGAGGCTGAGGCAGGAGAATGGCGTGAACCCTGCAGGGCGGAGCCTGCAGTGAGCCCAGATCGCGCCACTGCACTCCAGCCTGGGTGACAGTGAGACTCCGTCTCAAAAAAAAAAAAAAAAAAAAAAAATTCTTGTGGCCAGAAATTGCCAATGGCATTTGATATTACAAACTAACTGGTTCTAAAAAATATATAATTAGAGGTGGCAATACAGTGGAAAAATGTATTTGAAGTAAAAAGTAATGAAAATATCTGGATTCAAGAACTGGTTCTGATAAGTTACTACTGTATGGCCTAGATTATTGTGCCTTCAGTGGATAAAAGGAGGAGGGTAAAGAAGTGTAAAAATAGTTAAATAAAAAGGCTACTGGGGATTATTAATTTTTAGGTAATTTTTCAGTCATTCAAAAAATGTATTTTAAGTTCTTACTTTGTCAGACACTGTTTTTGGGTGATGGAAGTATAGAAAGATAGCTTTCTGTTCTCAGGAAGTTTACATTCCAGGGAGAGTATATTATGTTACATTACATGACGTTATATTATACATTAAGTACTATATCTTTGCAATTTATGCTATATATTATATAGTATATTAAATAATATTGTGTTGATAGACATTTTAGAAAGTATATTACTACTATATTAGTAAGATTATATACATATGTATATGTGTGTGCATATATATATATTATATAGACACAAAAATAATTAGTATGAAGAAAAATAAAGCACTGTGAGATTATGGTGTTGACATTCAGATAGTCAGAGAGATGACATTAGAGCAGGGCCCTGAAAAAAGTATGTCAGTAAGTCATAGAAGAAATGGGGGTAGTATTATAAGCAGAGGGAAACTGAAATGAAGTCTTAAAGAAAGACTCAGCTTTATTTTTTCAAGAAAAAAAATAAGAACTTCTGTGTGATCAAGCATCGTGCATCAAGTGAAGCATGGAAGGCTGTGATGTTGGAGAGCTGGACTGAGGCTGGACCGTGAAGGGGCTTTCTATGCTGTGCTAAGTGCTTGGAACTCAGAAAAAGTCAGTCATCAATACATAATACATAATCAGTACCTAAATACCAATGAAAGTCAATAGACAGGAAAAATTCCCAATGACTGAACCTAGGGAACTCCTGTATTTAGAATTGTGAAGAATGATGAGGGACCATCTGTGTCAAATATCACTGCAAGATTGAGGAAGACAAGGACTGATAATTGCCCTTTGTATTTGCTGCCCTTCACGGGAACAGTTTAGTGAAGTGATGGAGACAAAAGCCTGAAATAGAAACTTTGGGGCTTGGAATGAAAAATGAAGAACTGGAGCTATTGAAGGAAGGGATGTGGGGGAAATGAAATGTTTTTTCTAAGATGGGAGATACCATTTCATACTTGTAAGACAACAGGACTGGACAGATGGAGATCACGATCGGGAGAGTATTCCTGGAAGAGCAAACTTCACGAGCAATGATCACAGGTCTGGCTAATACTGAGGGTAGAGGGGGGAATAAGAGTCATATTGTCCGATCTTGTCAAGTTTACAGTCTCAAATTTCCAACCCTAAAAGCTACTGAAAGCACTTTGCATTATCAATATTGAGATGGCAATATAAAATAATATTTTTGTACTTTTTCAAAGTTGCACCCTATGTAAACAGTTGATAGTAGAATATAATAGAACATAAGGTCAACAAGTAGCTTCAGTTCCTCTTGAGTCAGCCTTACAAGTGATGAGTTATGGGTTGTTGGTAAATATTTAACCACAAACTCTCTGGAGAAAAGAAAACACCCTGATTTATAATGACTGCCAATTATTGTAGTGTAAATACTCTTAACATGGATGATTTAGGCTACCAACTATTTAATAAGCAGGTTACAACATTCCTGAGTATTTAACAAGCAGCTCCCATATGTATAGGAGCCAGCTCCTGCACACCATGGCCAGTTATAATTTCAAAATTACAATCACTCCTTGAAGGCAGAAACTGTGCCTGGTCCATTTCTCTATCTCTTTAAGCACTGAGTATGTCGATTTACCTAATGTAGACACACACTAAATATTTGGTGAAAGAAAGAAGGATGGCAGGTGCTCTGACTAATATCTGGAATAACATCTGCAACTGCAACTGCCTAGAACACACTTGCCTGATTCTGCCTTACATGACTAACCTTAATTGTCACATTGTTAGAAGGGCCTCTCTACTTATTCTAAACAAGTAGATTCTTCACAATTATTTTATCTCTCTGCACTCTGTTTACTTTTTTCATAGTATTCATCATGATTGTTATCATTTTACACCATTTGTTTATTTATTTATCTAACTAACCTACCAGACTGTAATTACAAAATAGAGCAGGGACTATTTTATTCCCAGTGCATAAATGGCACTCAGAATAGCACCTAACCCATAATACACACTCAATTAATATACTTTCACTAAGTAAGTGTTTTTGCATGATTTATCAGTAAAAATCAGGCTATTTAACAAAATATTTAATCTTATTGGTAAATTATTTTGATATTTACAGTATCATTATTCTTTATTTTCCATTTTTCTTATTAAAATAGTTCATGTTGTTAATGTTCACCAACTTTGTTTTCTATATATAGATGTCATTGTCATTTTGAAACTGTGTGATACTTTGTTAGTTTTATATTCCAGAATGTTATCCATGTTCTCTGTGTTTATTTTCAAAATTCACATATGCTGTCATACACATATTAAAAACAGAGGCAAACACCAGTAGACAAAGAAAAAGACATTTATCCTACTAACGTGCATTAGAAAATGTGAATTTTTATATACAAATAAAATACCAAAGACCTCTTTCCTGATACAGCTACAGAGACCTCCAGCCTAGCATTGTACGGCCTTGCTCACCTGTTTTTTTTATGATGCCCTTTGCTAACACTGTTTGCTTTGATTGGAATGTCCTTCTCATCAGAGTCTCCACCATCAAAATTCTACTTCTTAACAAATGCTGTCTCTACTGTCCAGCTGTGAAATATTTCTCATTTTCATACATCACTCACTAAAAAAATGATTATTTACGGAGAAACATCTATGTATGTTTCCTGGACTAAGTAATTACAAGTAATTCAAGATAAATAAGATAATAGCCTGGCTGCAAGGAGCTTACTGTACAGATGGGATTCAGACAAATAAGCCCAGTGGGCTTCACGCAGGGTCAGGTGGGAAGCGCTAATCAAACCTCAGCAGTTAGGAAATGCTGGAAAAGGCAGTGGTTATCCTGAGTCATATCCTCTCCACATGTGTTTTCCTCTTCATTCAAGTCCTACAAGACATTTATTTTCCTTATGATGTTGGTAAAGTTTTATACTTATTTAGATATTATAAGTGTATTTTATACATCATGAATATGCTTATTTCTATATGTGTCTTTATTTGTTAACACATCATCTTTATTTCTCATTCATGTCAATTAATTATTTGGCTGGTGGCCCACCAGCTTACTCAGGATCTGGGCTCCTTCCACGTAGTGGTTGCTCCAAATACCCCATTGGCTCCTCTGAGTCTGGCTAGGAGATGAGAGAAGAGAAATATCCAGCAGAGAACCTCAGGAACAATTGCAGGGGTCACCTACCATACTAGATACATTCATATGGCCATAGGTAGGCACATGTGGCCTCAGTTAATTTTACCTATGATTAAACAGTGAACTGAATTATGCAACTAATTTCTAATATAATGGTAATAACCATTAAAGTATATTTATTTATAATACCTTCCCATTCTTTTTATCTGAAAAAAAAAGTTAAAAGTTTAATTGCATACTTTTCAATATTGTTCCTGTCTAGCATTAAGTCCACACATCTGGTAGAGAATTCTCATTAACATTCCATGCTAGGGAGTGAGGTACTCAAAGAGGCACTTCTTCCTTGAGTTAAATGTGCAGTCTTGGTCCAGACACAGCTGTGGGTCACCAGGAGGTTTGGCTGTTGAACACAACACTTTCTGTCTTCTGGTTTATAAACACTAATTCAGCAATTTGAAGTGAGAATTTTTTTCCAGAATTTTATGAAAATGTGGCATTTTTCAAAGCACTCATCCAAGAAAAGATCTAGCTACAAACTCTATCCATGGACAATACCACCATGTTTCCCAATTTTTCCCTTTAAAAAGTGAATGAATTTGTGTTACAATGCCTTCTAGGTAGAAATTGTTCCTAGGTACACTCCAGTACCACAGTAAAGGCCAATGACAGCTGTAATAATTTCTTAAATGTTGTATGAATTGAGAATAGGCATAACTGCTAAAGATTGGGTGATCATATAATTTATCTTGTAAGATGATATGTTAGCATCAAGTCTGTTTATCAATACAGCAAGAATTACATATCATGAAATTGATGTATATGACATAGACATATGAAGCTAAGAAGATCAACATGTGCAATTAAAATATTCCATCATTAGGGTTATAAATTCACTTCTAACAATGCCTGATACAATAGCTGAGCCCCCCCCAATAGAGCTATAATCCATCCTAATTATTTTTAAAATTATATAACTTTAGCAGTGTATACATACATAGATGCAGAAAGTTTGGAAAATAATGAAAATTATAAAGAATATTTTCCATATACTATAATACCAAAAGATGAACATTATAAGATTTTGCTATATTTTACATGTATCTATGTATATAGGAATGTCAATATTTGATTTAAATGCCAATATTTCAAAATATATTTTAAATAAAATTAGGCTTCACATAGTTTTGTGTCCTTATTTTTTTAACTGACTAAAAATTTTCCAACATTGAAAACAAGACTCAGAGTACATCAAATAGAATTCTTCTTTTGCCAGCCACAAATACTGAATTGAACTAATGTAGCAAGTATGAAATTAAAGGAAAAATATGAGTGAACACACAAAATCAAAGGGACTTGTTAAGGACAGGAAGCAAGAGTGGAATTGAAAATACCTTGAATGGCATGGAGCACTCTACCTTTCTGAACCAAAGCCAACCACGCAGCTGTTGAGCTAGGGATTACCCCTTTATTTATTGGAATAGTGGGTCATGCAGAGGGTACTTGGGCAGAGGCTGGGTTAGCTGTGGCAATGAAGGACTCTCAGAGGGCAACAGCTACTTACGAATAAATTTAAAAATAATTTCATATTTTGAAATTATTTCAAACCAGAAAGCCAGAACAGTGTATCCAGTGGGATGTCAGCCATAGCAGAAATCAGAGAGCCCTGGTGAAACTTATTAGCAAACGTTGCTTGAGAGACTTGTCTAGGCACCAGCAATGAAAGGAAGAAATAAATATTTCATTTTTCCTTTCTCTCCATGGGCAAAATATTCAAACTTCAGGTAAGGACTCCATTGACTTACCTTGGGTCCAATGTCTATCCCTTGGCTAATGGGATATGGGACACCTAATCTCATATCCAGTAGGGAAGAGATTTTTGGAAGTATGATTACCAAAGCAAGGTGGAATGAATACTGCCACTTGTGTGAAGATATCATAGTTTAATTTACCGTTTCCTCTTTGTCAGACCTTTGAGGTGTTTCTAATTTTATTATATATATGCTACTATATATATAGTGTGTATATATATGTGTATGTATATATAAAATAATACATTTTTTTCACTACCTTCATTTTTTAAATTTTTTATTTCATTTTTATTTTAAATAATTTTGTGCATACATAGTAGGTTATATATTTTTTATATTATGTGTATTATGTAACTCTATAAATCTTTGCTCTTAACTTATTTCTATAAAATTGTTTTTATAGAAACAGTGTTACTGGGTAAACAGGTATGAAAATCATTGAACTGAGATATGATGGGAAATTACTTTCTACAAAGATGGTACCAACCTATATTCTGACTAGCAGTGGTTTAAAGTGCTCTCAAGAGTACTTGATAATACATTTAATATTTTTTTGTACTTACAATGGGCCAGTAACCATTTCAGTCTCCAGAAATATGGTGGCAAACATACATCTTTGCTACTGTAGAGGTTAAATTCTAAATAGACAAGAGCATTTCACAACTGGTAAGTGCTATAAAGAAAATTAGGGGAAGAAAATGGAAAGTTATTGCCATCTGAGGCTAAAGCACATTAGATAAAGTGGCCAGGAAGATTCCTCTGAGGAAGTGATATTTAAGCTGAGACCTGAATAATGAGAAGGATCTACCCGATGAAGACCAATGTGAAGAGTTTTCTTTTTTTTCCCCACTACCCTAATTTTTACTTAAAAAAATTTTATGAGTATGTAATAGGTATACATATTTTGGGGGTACATGAGATGTTTTGATACAGGCATGGAATGTGAAATAAGCACATCATGGAGAATGGGGTATCCATACTCTCAAGCATTTATCTTTTGAGTTATAAACAATTCAATTACACTCTTAAAGTTATTATAAAATGTACAATGAAGTTATTATTGACTATAGTATCTCTTCTGTTGTATTGAGTAGTAGGTCTTATTCGTTCTTCTAACTATTTTTTTTGTACACACTAACTGTCCCCATCTCCCATCCAGCCTCCCACTACCCTTCACAGCCTCTGGTAACCAACTATCTACTCTCTATATCCATGAGTTCTACTGTTTGATTTTTAGATCCCACAAATAAGTGAGAACATGTGATGCTTGTCATTCTGTGCCTGGCTTATTTCACTTCACATAATGATCTCCATTTCTATACATTTTGTTGCAAATGACTGGATCTCATTCTTTTTTATGGCTGAATAGTACTCCATTGTGTATCTGTATCACATTTTCTTTATCCATTCATCTGTTAATGGACACTTAAGTTGCTTCCAAATCTTACTTATTGTAAACAGTGCTGTAACAAACATGGGAGTGCAGATATCTCTTCAGTGTATTGACTTCCTTTCTTTGGGGTATATACCCAGCAGTGGGATTACTGGACCACATGATAGCTCAATTTTTAGTTTTTTGAGTGTATTAGTCAGGATTCTCTAGAGAGACAGAACTAATAGGATAGATGTGTATATAAACGGGAGTTTATTAAGGAGTATTAATTCACATAATCACAAGGCTCCACAATAGGCTGTCTGCAAGCTGAGGAGCAAGGAAGCCAGTCTGAACCCCAAAACAGAAGAACCCGGAGTCCAATGTTCAAGGGCAGGAAGCATCCAGCATGGGAGAAAGATGTAGCCTGGGAGGTTAGGCCAGTCTAATGTTTTCACGTTTTTCTGCCTGCTTTTATTCTGGCCATCCTGACAGCTGATTAGATGGTGCTCACCCACATTAAGAGTGGGTCTGCTTTTCCCAGCCCACTGACTCAAATGTTAATCTCCTTTGGCAACACCTTCACAGACACACCCAGGAACAATACTTTGTATCCTTTAACCAAATTGACACTCAACCATTACATTGAAGGACTTTCAAACTGTTCTTTACAGTAGTTGTACTAATTTACATTCCCACCAACAGTGTGTGAGGGTTCCCTTTTCTCCACATCCTCATCAGCATTTGTTATTGCCTGTCTTTTGGATATAAGTCATTTTTACAGGGGTGAGATGATATCTCATTGTAGTTTTGATTTTCATTTCTATAATGATCAATGATGTTGAGCACCTTTTCATATGCCTGTTTGCCAATTGTATGTCTGCTTTTGAGAAATGTCTATTCAAACTTTTGCCCATTTTTTAATCAAATTATTAGATTTTTTTCCTATAGAGTTGTTTGAGCTCCTTATATATTCTGGTTATTAATCCCTGGTCAGATGGGTAGTTTGCAAATATTTTCTCCCATTGTGTGGGTTGTCTCTTCACTTTGTTGATTGTATCTGTTGCTGTGCAGAAGCTTTTTAACTTAATGTGATCCCATTTGTCCATTTTTGCTTAGGTTGCCTGTGTTTGTAGGGTATTGCTCAAGAAATACTTTGCCCAGACCAATGTCCTGAAGATTTTCCCCAGTGTTTTTTATAGTAGTTTTATGGTTTGAGGTCTTAGATTTAAGTCCTTAATCAATTTTGATTTGTTTTTTTTTTTTGTATATGGTGAGAAAGAGGGATATAGTTGCATTATTCTTTATATAGGTATCCAGTTTTCCCAGCACCATTTATTGAAGAGACTGTCTTTTCCCCAGTATACGTTCTGGTACCTTTGTTGAAAATGAGTTCCCTGTAGGTGAATTTGTTTGTTGGTTCTCTATTGTGTTCCATTGGTCTATATGTCTGTTTTTATGCCAATACCATGCTGTTTTGGTTACTAAGGCTCTGTAGTATAATTTGAACTTAGGTAATGGGATTACTCCAGTTTTCTTCATTTTGCTTAGGATAGCTTTGGCTATTCTGGGTCTTTTATGGTTTCATATAAATTTTAGGAATTTTTTTCTATTTCTGTTAAGAATGCCATTAATATTTTGATAGGAATTGCATTGAACCTGTAGATTGTTTAGGGTACCATGGACATTTTATCAATTTTGATTTAAGAACATGGAATATTTATTCCCTTTTTTGGTGTCTTCAATTTCTTTCATCAATTCTCACAGTTTTCATTGTAGAGATCTTTCACTTATTTGATTAGGTTAATTCTTAGGTATTACATTTTATTTGTGGCTATTGTAAATAAGATTACATTTTAAATTTCTTTTTCACATTGTTCACTGTTGGCATATGGAAATGTCACTGAATTTTGTATGTTAATTTTGTATCCTGAATCTTTACTGAATTTGTTT
This sequence comes from Pongo abelii, assembly GCF_028885655.2. Classification (NCBI taxonomy): domain Eukaryota; kingdom Metazoa; phylum Chordata; class Mammalia; order Primates; family Hominidae; genus Pongo; species Pongo abelii. Next base: position 75,160,207 of record NC_071990.2, on the reverse strand, counting down.
ATCAGTTCTAATAGTTTTTGGTATCGTCTTTAGGTTTTTCCAAATATAAGATCATATCATCTGCAAACAAGGATAATTTGCCTTCTTCCTTTTGAATTTGGATGCCCTTTATTTTTTTCTCTTGTCTGATTGTTCTAGCTAAGACTTCCAATACTGTATTGAATAATAGTGATGACAGTGGGCATTCTTCTTGTGTTCCTGACCTTGGAGGAAAGGCTTTCAGTTTTACCCCATTCAGTATGGTACTAGCTGTGGGTATGTAATACATGGCTTTTATTATGTTGAGGTATGTTCCTCCTGTCCTGAGTTTTTTGAGGATATTTACCATAAAGGGATGTTAAATTTTATCAAAAGTTTTTTTAGCATTAATTGAAATGATCATATGGTTTTTATTCTTTAGTATGTTTATATGATGTATCACATTGATGATTGCATATGTTGAACCATTGTTGCACCCCAGGAATAAATCTCACTTAGCCATGATGAATGATCTTTCTAATGTATTGTTGAATTTGGTTTGTTAATATTTTGCTGAGAATTTTTGTATCACTATTCATCAGAGATATTAACCTGTAGTTTTATTTTTTTGATGTGTCTTTGGTTTTGGTATTAAGGCAATATTGGCCTCATAAGATGAGTTTTAAGTATTCCCTTCTCCTCTATTTTTGGAATAGTTTGAGTAGAACTGGTATTATTTCTTGTTTAAATGTTTGGTAGAACTCAGCAGTGAAGCCATCAGGTCCCAGGCTTTTACTTTTTTATTTTTATTTTTATTTTTTTACTAGGAGCCTTTTTTTTTTTTTTTTTTGTTTAAGGCTTTGATCTTGTTACTTGTTATTGGTCTATTCAGAATTTGAATTTCTTCTCGGTTCAATTTTGGTAGGTTGTAAGTATCTCAGAATGTTTCCATTTATTCTAGATTTTCCAGTTTGTTAGCATATATTAATAGTTCCTCATAGTAGCCACTAATGTCCTTTAAATTTCTACAGTATCAGCTTTATTAACTTGTCATTTCTGATTTTATTTAGATCACTCTTGTTTTTTTGTCTGACTAAAGATTAATTAATTTTGTTTAATTTTTCAAAAAAACAACATTTTGTTCCATTGATTTTTTTTTATTTCAATTTCATTTATTTCTGCTCTGATCTTTATTATTTCTTTTCTGCTACTAGTTTTTGGTTTGGTTTGCCCTTGACTTTCTAGTTCTTTAAGATGCATCATTAGACTGTTCATTTGATGTTTTTCTTGTATTTTGATGTGGCACTTATAGCTATAAACTTCTGTCTTAGTGCTGTTTTGCTGCATTCCATAGGTTTTGGTATGTTGTGTTTCCATTATCATTTGTTTTGAGAAATATTTCAATTCCCTTAATTTCTTCATTCACCCACTGGCCATTCAGAGCATATTGTTTAATTTCTATTTATTTGTATAGTTTCCAAAATTACTCTTGTTAATTTCTAATTTTATTCCACTGTGGTCAGAAAAGATACTTGATATAATTTTAATTTTTTAAAATGTTTTAAGACTTGTTTTATGACCTAACATATAGTCCATCCTTGACAGTAGTTCACCTGATGAGAAAAAGAATGTGTATTCTGCAGCTCTTGGATGAAATGTTCTGTAAATATCTATTAGATTCATTTTGTTTATAGTGCAGATTAAGTCTGATGTTTCTTTGTTGATTTTCTGTCTGGAAGATCTGTCTAATGCTGAAAGTAGGATGTTCAAGTCTCCAGCTGTTATTATATTATGTCTATCTCTCTCTTTAGCTCTAATAATATTTGCTTTATATATCCAGATGCTCCAGAGTTGGGTGCATATATATTGAAAATTATATCCTCTCATTGAATTGACCCCTTTATCATTATGTAGTGAACTTCTTTGTCTCTTCTTATAGTGTTTGTCCAAAAGGTCACATATTTCTGTTTCTTCAGGATTGGTCCCTGGTACCCTATTTAGTTCATTTGGTGAGGTCATATTTTCCTGGATGTTGTTAATGCTAGTAGATGTTCTTCAGTGTCTGGGCATTAAAGAGTTAAGTATTTATTGTAGTCTTCACTATCTGTGCTTATTTGTACTTGTCCTTCTTGGGAAGGCTTTCCAGATATTTGAAAGGACTTGGGTGTTGTGATCTGAGCTGTATCTGCTTTAGAGGGCACCCCAAGCTCAGTAATGCTGTAGTTCTTGAAGACTCATATGTGTACTGCTTTTATCATCTTAAACAAGAACCAGGAGAATTATCTGAATTACCAGAGAATTGTTGTAGACTCTTGTTCTCTTCTCTCGCTTTCTACCAAACAAACAGAGTCTCGCTGTCTGTTTTAAGCCATCTAAAGCTTGTGGGTGAAGTGACACAAGCAACCCTGTGGCCACCACCCCTATGACTGCACTGGGTCAGACTTGAAGCCAGCAAAGTGCTAGGTCTTGCCCAAGACCTTTTGTAACCTCTCCCTAACTACTGCCTATGTTAGCTCAAGTCCCTGGGGCTCTACAATCAGCAGGTAGCAAAGCCAGCTAGGCCTGTGTCCTTCCCTTCAGGGTGGTGAGTTCCCCGAGGCCCCAGTGGGTCCAGAAGTGCTATCTGGGAGTCAGGGACTAGAGTCAAAAACCTTAGAAGTCTACCTGGTGTTCTATTCTATTGCAGCTGAGCTGGCACTCAAACCGCAAGTTGTAGTCCTTCCCACTTTTCCCTCAACTTTCCAAAAGCAGAGATACCTCACCCCATAGCCACTGCCACCACAGTCCACAAGGGGTACTGCCAGTCTGTCGCTGATGTTCCCTAAAGTTCCAATGTCTTTTAAGTTAGCTTATCGTGAATGTTGCCTGGCCAGGGACTCATTCTTCAGGGCAGTGGGTTCCCTCCTGGCCCAGGGCAGGTCCAGATGTGCTGTCTAAGAGCCCACTTGGTGTTCTGCCCATCTGTGGCCTTTCTGGTACCTAAGGTGCAAGTCAAAATCCCCTTTACTTTTCCCTCTGATTTTTATAAGCAGAAAGAGTTTTGCCACATAGCCACCACAGCTGGTGATGTGCTGAGTCTCACCTGAAATCAACAAGTCTGAGAGACGCGTCCAAGGCCCTCGATGTAGTACTTGGGTATCACTGCTGGTTATTCAAGGCCCAAGGTAGCACCTTCAGGTAGTAGGTGATGAATACTGCCAGGAATGGGACCGAATTTCCTTCAAGGCAGTGGGTTCCCTTCTAGCCCAGGATATGTCTAGAAATGCCTTGGAGCTGGGGCCTGGAATGGGGGCCTCACAACTGTGACTGGTGCCCTATCTTGCTGTGGCTGATCAGGTATGCAGGAAGCAAGACAAACACCTCCCCTTTTTTGCTTTCCTCTCCTAAAGCAGAAGGATAGGATCTCTTCTGGAGCTGTGAGATGTGCAGGCTGGGGCTAGGGGAGGGGTGATGCCAGCACTCCCTTGGCTGCCCCAGCTGGTGTCTCAGTATGTCATGTGCTCTCCCAGTCCACTATCTCTGGGCCTAGTTCAGCACTAGGCCTCGCCTAAGAGATGCAGTCCTTATGGTCTAGACTGTCTTTCAAGTTTCCTTGGAGACACAGAGTGCTATAGCCTGTGGTGGTGAGGCTTGTAGGCACTTAAGTTCCAAATGCTGGGATTGGAGATTCCCCTCTGGCTGGGGCTGGTTTAAGTGCTTCCTCTATGGGTGAGCGTCAGCTGAGTTTGGTTGGGTTTTCCTTTCTACTCTCCTAAGATAGCCCTGAGTTCAATGCCTCACAAATACTGTGCTGTCCTTCCCCCAATACCCAGAGATGGTTTCCCAGCACCATGCCACCTCTGCTGAAGGGCAGGAGAGGGGTGACATCAGTGGCTCAGGACTGTTTTTTCCTATCTCTTCAGTGTGTCTTTCAGTGATATGAAGTTAAAACCAGGTACTATGAGTGCCCACCTGATTTTTGGTTCTTATCAAGGTTTTTTTTCTGTGTAGATAGTTGTTAGCTTGGTGTCCTTGCTAAGGGGACGATTGGTGGCACCCTCTACTCAGCCATCTTACCCAGGAACAACTTTCTTAATTGGAGGAACAGCAAGTGCTAATGACCTAAGGCAGGAAGGGTCTTAATATGTTTAAGAAAGGAAAAAATGCCAGTGCTGCTGAAGATGAATGAACAAGGTGCTGAGTAGGAGAAGATGAGAAGAGCAAGATACGGGAGGGCCAGATAATGCAGTAGCTTCTCCAACAAGGGAAGATGAGATTTTATTTAGTTATTGAAGAGTTTTAAACAGGACAAGGATATTATATTCATTTTCTAGGGTTGCCATAGCAAAGCACCAAAGACTTGGTGGCTCATAAAATACAACAGAAATGTATTTCCTCACAGTTCCAGAGGCTTTAAGTCCAAGATCAAGGTGTTCTTAAGATGAAGGTGTTGGCAGGGTTTGCTTCTTCTGATGCCTTTCTCCTTGGCTTACACATGGCTGCCTTCTTCTGGTGTCTTAGCACAGTCTTCTTTCCATGGCTGCCTGTGTCCTACTCTCCACTTCTAACAAGGACACCAGCCATATTAGATAGGGCCCACCCGCATGGCCTCGTTTTTACCTTACTTGCTTCTTTAAAAGCTCTGTCTCCAAGATATAGTCACATTCTGAGGTATTGATGGTTACGCCTTCAACATATGAATTGGGGGAACAAAACTCAGCCATAACAGTTATGATGTGATTTCTTGTTAAAAAAACAATATCAATCCCTCTTTAGTTTTTCTGTGGGGAATGGATTATAGGGAGGCAGGAGTGGAAGAAAGGAGATACATTAGGAGGTATTTGTAACAATTCAGAAGGAGGTATTTATAACAGTTCAGTTAGAAGATGATAGAGACTTGAACAAGGCTGGTAGCAGAAAATGGAAAGTACTGAACAAATTTGGGATATGTTTAGAGGTTAATGGAACCATCAGCTCTTCTTGATAATCATTGTATTAGTTATAGGAGGCTGAACTCTGTACCAAATAGCCAGTGTGTGTTTGTGCCTCTGTGTGTATGTATGGACTTAAATAGAACTTTATTCCTCACTGTCGTACCAACCCAAGGAAGATTTTTTAATGTGAATTGGCAGCAGTCCTACAAATGATGATTCAGAGACTCAAATCTTTTCATCTTTTGACTGACAGATGTCCCCAGGAGCCTTATGATCATTTTCTCTAACTTTAAAAAGCAAGAAGAGAATATTGGCTTGAACTTCCAAAACAAACAATTTTGGACAACAATGGTAAAATCTAGAATCCTTGCCATTTTCTTAATTTTAATGAGTATGCGTACTGCCTTTTCTGTGGAATATAATTTATATTAATATGTGGTTGAAAAAATGAATTCTGTGTTCTGTTAGTTTGAAAAATGATGGTTAAACAAAATAGTCTGGTCTCTTCACTGATAGACTTCTTGGAGCCTTTAAAATGCTATAAATTGTATAACACCAAGAATAGGCTGCCTTATCCAAAATTTTGACCATGTAGCCTCCTTTATTTAAGGAAACAATGTGCAAGATTGGTGTACAAAAAAGCCAATAATTTGGGAAACAGTTGTTGAGCTCCATTTTAAGTACAACTCTGGCTATTAGTTTAAGGTAGTTTTTATTATATTAAGTATGGAACTTTCTGTTCCTACTTATCTAAGAGTTTGTTTTATTCAAAAATCAGTATGTATTAAATTTAATCATAAAATGGCATAAGAATCTATTGATATTACCATATGTCTATTTACATCCAACCTATTGATAATGAGGTATTTAACTAATATTTTTGTAACATCCTACCTTCCTTTAATTCCTAAGATAAATTCTACTTGTTAGAGTGAATAGGTCTTTCTATGAGCTATTGAAATGTGTTAATTAAATATTTACCTAGAATTGTTGCATCACACAAATATAATTGTCTTTAACTTTCTTCTTTTTGTGCTATTTTTAGCTTTTAGTATCATCATGAAGCTAATTCAAGCAAATAGTACTGGCTGTACATTGTTCTGAATCTTTGGAAAGAGTCCATATTATATGAAATTTTAAAGAATGCCCTATAATGGACCTGGAGCTATTTTTATATGTAATTCTTTGAAAAAAAATTTTAGTTGCTTACGTGGTTGTCAGTCTATTTCTTTTGTGTTTTAATTTTGCTATATATGGACTCATTTTTAATTATTTTTAATATCTGTCTATTTCACACATCTTTTTCAAAATTAATGAGCAAAAACTATTACATAGTTTTTCTTACACTTTAGCAAATCTCTTTATTGTTGATACTTCCACATTCTCCTTTCTAGTTTTGTTTTACTTCTGTTTTCTGTTTTTTACCTAATTTTATTATACTGCCCCCCCTTTTTTAAATTTTACTGGTAGCTTTTTCTAAAATAACCAAATTTTAGATTTATTAATCCTTTAATATTTCTATTCATTTATTTGTCTTTTGTAAAACATGTGAAATCTTTCTTTTTATCCATTTATTTAAACTTCATTAAGAACTTACATTTATAATAGCCAAATGCCTTTTTTAGGGCATTTTTACAGAAGACTAAATTTTAAAATTCACTTGCTATATTCCTTTCTGATTTTTGCTTTATTAACTATGAGTTAGCCACTTTAATCTTTTCCAAATATAATAATATATAATATTTAAATTAAATAAATATTATTAATAATAAATATTTAAAATGTTTCAGTGTTTGAGAAACAAGCTTTAATCTATATTTTTCTAATTATCAAAATCAGGTATGGTACAACTTTGACTATAATTTATATATCAATGTATTTACAACTCTTTTACTTTCCTCATTTCTCTACTTTCTAATAATTTCAAACTATGTGCCCTAAATATTATCCTTGGATTATTTCACTAAATATATTTTAATATGTTTTTAATATATTTAACTGTATTGTCATATTACTGTTGCCAGTGCTATTCCCTTAGCATTTCAATAGTGTCTTTCCTCTCTTGAGTCTTTTCTTATGCTCATCTTTTGGTTAGTTGGCATATTTGTTCAAAAAATGTTTTCCAGAGACATGTAGATGACAATAGGATTTCTCTTGAGGTGGAGGGGAACTACCTTCCTCCTTCTGATCATTTTTTTCTTGCCCTAGAAGCTTAGGCATAAACAAGGGTCATTTCTTAATCTAGCATATTAATTCTATAGTTAAGATAATTTATCATGTAATTGACAAATCAGTCAATATCCTGCATTTCTAATATTTTGAGATTTGTGAATTTTTTGAATGAGTCTTAAACATGGAAAGTTGGAGAATCTAATCTCATCCACAATCAGAATTAAATATTAAAGGTTAGGAAGAAGACAGCATCTCTGAGATTTCTGTGTTTATATTGCAAGGGTCATAAAACTTTTTCTCTAAAAGGCCAAATTGTAAATATTTTAAGCTTTGTGGGATATACAGTCTTTGTCACAATGACTCAACTGTGCAGTTTCTGTGCGAAAGCTGCTATAGACAACATGGAACAAATGGATGTGGTTGTATTCCATCCGACTTTTTCAATGTCAGGTGTCATGCCAGATTTTTGCTCCACTATCAGTGTTTTATTGACTCCTCCTACAGTCCATTGCAATGTCGTGATTAAAATGACACCATTCTGTCAAATAGTCTGTTACTGAGTTTCTGTGGCTGGCACAAGGCATTGGGATATTTGTAATTATCCCTAATTTCATGAATTTTTCAGATTTCAGTCATGCAAATAGCCTAAGACCATAAATTGATTACAACCTTTGTCTTCAGTACAGCTACAATGTAATGATTCACAGCTATTTAGCAGAATGATGACAGACAAGATGTACATGATATTTTCCATGGAATAATATCATCAATGAGTATAGTCAATTTGCCCTAGTTATTACACCTAATTAATTCTTATTCTCAAGGGAATGAATCATGGCTTGAAGGTACCCATTAATAAGGTGAACACTCTGTGCTGATGCCGACCAATAAGGAGAAAATATTAAGTTAAAATCGAGATGAAGTCATAGCCAGTCCAAACATGTTAGTTTGGAGTAACATGTTGGGCTAACACAGCCAGTCAAAACTGTCTATTTGATTAAAAGGTGTATGGACATTCAGGACAGAGCTGTGAGGGCAAGACAAGATAAAACACCCTAACATTGGAGTTGGAATTGGGCCTCTGAAAGAATTTCCTTACCTACTGAGTAAATGTTTAAAAACATCCATTATTTTCATTATCACTTTCATTATCCACTATCCATAATCATTATTCATTATCCACACAACCATTATGTTCATTGTGGAAGAATGAAGTTCTCCACCTTTGGTAGTTCAAATCATTTTCCTGGACTTTGAGAAAGACAAGCAGATCAGTGGGCATGTTCCTTGGAGAGGAGCAATGACATAACTCTCATTGATGAAAATACCTCAGGGTATTTTATTTAATTAGTTAATTTATTTTTAAATTTTTATTTTTGGAGGATCATATTTTCAATTGCTGTCATAGTGAAATCATAAACTTACTGTCTTTTTTTTTTTTACCTTTTTTTATTATTATACTTTAGGTTTTATGGTACATGTGCACAATGTGCAGGTTAGTTACATATGTATACATGTGCCATGCTGGTGCGCTGCACCCACCAACTCGTCATCCAGCATTAGGTATATCTCCCAATGCTATCCATTGGGATATATATCCCCCCTACCCCTACCCCACAACAGTCCCCGAAGTGTGATGTTCCCCTTCCTGTGTCCATGTGTTCCCATTGTTCAATTCCCACCTATGAGTGAGAACATGCGGTGTTTGGTTTTTTGTTCTTGCGATAGTTTACTGAGAATGATGATTTCCAATTTCATCCATGTCCCTACAAAGGACATGAACTCATCATTTTTGATGGCTGCATAGTATTCCATGGTGTATATGTGCCACATTTTCTTAATCCAGTCTATCATTGTAGGACATGAACAGACACTTCTCAAAAGAAGACATTTATGCAGCCAAAAAACACATGAAAAAATGCTCACCATCACTGGCCATCAGAGAAATGCAAATCAAAACCACAATGAGATACCATCTCACACCAGTTAGAATGGCAATCATTAAAAAGTCAGGAAACAACAGGTGCTGGAGAGGATGTGGAGAAATAGGAACACTTTTACACTGTTGGTGGGACTGTAAACTAGTTCAACCCTTGTGGAAGTCAGTGTGGCGATTCCTCAGGGATCTAGAACTAGAAATTCCATTTGACCCAGCCATCCCATTACTGGGTATATACCCAAAGGACTATAAATCGTGCTGCTATAAAGACACATGCACACGTATGTTTATTGCGGCATTATTCACAATAGCAAAGACTTGGAACTTACTGTCTTAAAACAACAGAAATTTACTACCTTACAGTTATGCAGGTCAGACATCTAAAATCAAGGTGGTGGCAGGGCTGCATTCTTTCTGTTGGCTCCAGAGGAAATCTGTTTCTTTGTCTTTTCTAGCTTCTAGAGGCTGCCTGCATTCCTTGGCTGTGATATGTTCAGGAGGCCAGGAAATACTGGGTAGAAGAGCATGGAGTCCCATGCAAGGGCTCCACCCTCAAGCCTGAGCCCCTGGCCCTAAATGAGAACTTCATATCCCTGTTTTCTCACCCGAATGCTGCTTTTTGGCCTGTCCTCCCCGCTATCCTATGCCCATATAAACCCCAGATCTCAGCTGGCAGAGAGACAAGCTGCTGGATATCAAGAGGAGAAGAAACTACTGAGCGTTGTCAGAGATTATGGATAGACACAGCTTAAATTCAGACGGCGCAATTTCAGAGAGTAGGTGTCCAGGCTTTAGGAGAAGATCACCTTCTTCCCACACCATCCCCTTACCAGCTGCCTTCCACTAGAGCCACTTCCATCACTCAATTAAAAACTCTGCATTCATCACCTTGCAAACTGTTCATGTGACCTGATTCTTCACGGACACCAGAAAAGAATTCGGGATGCACCGAGTGCAGGAACACAAAAAGACTGTCACACTGGTCCTTTGCCCTTGCTGGCAGAGGGCAGCCACCCCACGTGATGAGGCAAAAGGCCTGCTGAGTTGGTAACACACCCTTTGGGGCACTGGGGATTGCCGGCACCCCCCAGTTCCTGAAAGTCAGCAACAGAAGGCCGAGTACCTCTCATCTCACATTAATCTGACCTTCTCTTCTGCCCCACTTCTTCCACTTTTAAGGTCATTACATTGGATCCACCTGCATAATCCAAGGTAATCTCCATATTTTAATGTCATCTGATTAGCAACGTTACTTCTCTCTGCAAACTTCATTCTCCTTTGTCATATAGCCTAGCATATTTACAGGTTGAAGGAATTAGGATTCAGCCATCTTTGAAGCCATTTTTTTCTGTGAAACACAAGGATAAAGTTATGCATAGAGTTAAATAAATTAAGTTGAACTTTCCAATAGAGGTATTGATGGGTCCCTAGTCATCCTTACATCTGGTGTACCTGAAGAATGAGGCCAAGCATTTGTTGGAGAATTAGAGTATGCACTCAATTTTATTCTCAAAGCCCTAATTAGGATATCTTATTTACTTAGTGGTTAAAAACATGGGCTCTAATTAGAGAGCCAGCACCTCCAGATATAAGGCCTTAAATAGCTGACTTAGCCCTATAATTCAGTTTATTCATCTGTAAAATGGGTATAATAAAACATCTATTTACCTTGTATAAAGTTGTTGGAATAATCACAAGAGATAGCATCTAACCTCTTAGAAGGATTTCTGGAGCATGGAAAGAGCACATGTACCAAGAGCAAAGGCACAGGTGACTGACTTACTTAAAGGATAATTTATTCCTCCCTTAATATTGTTTGCCTGGAGCACACAGACAAGGAGATAGGGAGTGGGACAGGGTGGGTTTTCTTAACTTTGATCTGGTGTTCATATTATTTTTATTGTGGAAGAATGAAGTTCTCCACCTTTGGTAGTTCAAATTCAGATCATTTTCCCGGACTTTGAGAAAGACAAACAGATAAGTGGGCACGTTCCTTGGAGAGGAGCAACAAGAAAATGCTCCATGAGACTGCTCTTCCTTGAGATGACCTGCATCCTTCATTTGGTACAGTTTGATATATGAACTGGTAGAATTTGGAATATTGAATTCCACTCATTTTTGTGGTACTCTAGGCCACTCTGATATCCTCTTAACCCCAAATTATGTTTAATTAATAGTTAGCTAAAATTCTGCTCTGCCATTATCTTAGTTAACAGAGGTAAACATATAATTAATATCTATATTGATAGGCATAAGTATTTCCATATATTCTGACTAATATGCCTTTATGTTTTACTGCTTTGACACATACAAAAATCTATATCCTAGGCAATATTTCTGAAGAATTCCTGAACCAAAGGTGGTTACAAAATGTTAGAATAAAAAAATAAGGAAACCTCAAATAATTAAAGGATTCTTTCCTAGGCGTCTCTAGGCCGCACTGGCCTGGTTTGAGATTTTGAGATTGAAGACTCGGGACTCATTTTTTTGCCAGCTCTACTGAGGTATAATTGACAAATAAAAATTGTATATATTCAAGATGTATAACATGATGATTTGATACACATATACTGTACATTGTGAAATGATTGCCACAGTCAAATTAATTAACACCTCCATCACCACACATAGTTATTATTGTGCGTGTCTGAGGCGGTAAGAATACTTAATATCTACTCTCTTGGCAAATTTCAAGTATGCAATACAGTATCACTAGCTATAGCCATCATGCTCTGCATTAGATCCCTAGAACCCGTTCATCTTATAACTGAACGTTTGCACCCTTTGGGTAACATCTCCCCATCTCTACCTCCCTGGCAACTACCATTCCACTCTCTGGCTCTATGACTTTGACTTTTTCATATTCCACATGTAAGTGAGATCATGCACTATTTGTCTTTCTAGACTGAGAGCCTATTATTCATTTGCAATATAGCAATCAGCCTTGGCTTCTTTAATACCATGTTTTACACAACTGGGTTCAAGTTACAGTTATTGGGAGAGGATTGCATGCCTGTAGTAATTTTTTGTACTTTCTAATGAGTATTTATTATTTTGCATGATTTTCTTTTGTAATTTGAATGACATGTACTTATCTGAAAGATGATGACAAACTAATATTAACATTGTTTTGGTGGTATTCTATGCTATTTCCAGCATCCTTGACAAATGGTTTGTGAACTTTCTGCTCTATTTCCTTAGGCTTGATTAAAACAAACAAAAAGTTTATGTCATTTTTTGTAGCTAAATAATATATAAAATGCATAAGGAAATAATATTTATTGAGCAGACTATATGCCCCAGACAGCTTAATTTATTTCAGGTTCACAACAGTCATTCAAGAGACACATTATTAAGCCTATTACAATTTAAGAAAATGAGTTGGAGAGGTTAAGCAACTAGCCAAATTCAGACAGCTGGTAAGCAACTGAAGGTAGATTCCTGTGTAAACTCTGAAGTCTCTGACTCCAAGCCCAGGTTCTAGTAACCATATTACTCTGTCTTGTTCAGACCCCATGTATCAGACTGAATGTGCTAGCCAGAGTGATGCTACCTGGTAGTTATTAAGTACTGCAGTCAGTCTTAAATCAGAATTTCCCTGTGGATTTTTCGACCTGTAAATAGTACTCCATTTAACCTGGCGGTACATGAATGGAAAGCCCTGCACTCTGGCACAAGGACATTTCCATTACTCTGCCTTCTGCTGATTCAAAACATTACATGGATTTATGTAGTGGGAGTAACTGGATTATATGGGTCATAAAAAGTCCAAAGAATATAATAAAATATATACTTAGGAAAAAAACTATATCCCTACAGAGTTCAGTATTAGAAGTTATTTAAAACAATCGATGTTTACTTCACTTCTTCTATTCTTCTAAACAAAACCTTTCAAATGAAACAAATCTACCACTTTTATTCGGCCAAAATTCATCATCAACAGGCTTACTCACTCAGATGCTCCACTGTGTGGATAGACCATTTGCACTCACCAAAAAGGTCTAACATAGATATGGAAAGATTATAGTTAGCCTATTTCTATTTGAAATTTTATATGCTAACAAAATAAACAATGTCTATTGCATGATATGATTTCCATTCTACTAAGGTTTTCAAGTCTTTCTGCTTTCTATTATCTTATTTTACTAAGCAAGTGGTTATTCATTTCCCTGAGAAAAGAATTTTACTTTTTCCACTTCAATAGTCATACACAATCTTCCACAGTTACTTATAGTGTAACATCTGGTATTTCTAAATAAAACACCAGAAAACCTCTGAATCATAGTAGGAAGAACTAACTAAAATATCAAGTAGTGTACAAATGATATACTTCACAGAAGGGGGAAAAAAAAAACTTCCTGCTTGATATAATTGCTCTTTAGAGATCACAAACAATGCTTACATTCTTGCATCTGCATGGAACAGATCCTTTATGGCATTAAAGGCCTAACTGTTCATTTGATGCCCATGTGTAATTCCTTTTAGAGAAACTAAAAATAAGCTTCCAACAGGCTTACTCACTCACATACTCCATTGTGTGGACAGACAGCAAACAGGGGCAGAGAGCTAAGCCTTGACCCACTTACCACCGTCAGATGGTTCTGATCAATGTCTAAGAACTTATTAAAACCTTACTATTAGGGGATTAAAGGAAATAACAGATTCCTCCTGGTTCCCCAAAGCTTTTGCCTTTTTTGGGACAAAATGGGCAAGGTTTTTTGGTTGTTGTTTTTTTTTTTTTTTTTTTCTCAGATCTTTCCCTGAAGGTATGCCAATGAAATTATATACTCTCATCCTATAAAATGTAGTCAAACTTGATACAGAAACTAGTTCGTGAAGATCCACAGAATTCCTATATTGTTACCTAAGAATTACATTTTAAATTCAAATAATATAAGAACTATTCTTTGTTCATACAGTATATTTGCTTGCCTACAAAAATAATCAGAGTTCCCTGAGCCCTTGTGTTTCAGCAGTTTACAATATTAAATGGTCAAAACCCCTGAGTCCAGCTATCCACATTGCTTGCCCCCATCCTTCCTCCAGGCCATTCATCTGGTTCTCAGGCCTTCTCAGCTGTTCTTTCTGTTCTGCTTTCTGGCTGTCGCATACTGTCTCCCTTCCTGTTTCTAAGGGGTAGATAATTTATTGCTCTCCCCTTCTTGTTACACAGCCTCACTATGTGAGCCCATAGATTCCTTTGTAGGTGGTATTCCTTTTGTTGGACCTGTGGTCTCTCTGGCTGCAGGAAAGGGGCATTGATGATGCCTCTAGAAACCTAAGCCACAGTGCAGGCTCCAGCCCTGAGATGCAGGGTCCAGCCTCAGTTTGGCCTCTCACCCACTTAATATAAAAACAATTATCCAGTGACTGAGCAAAGCTATTCTTGGACTTAGAATATTTCTATTGGGCTTTAAAACTTTCCACCTTTATATTGACACAGTCAATAAGTTGCTCTTATATTAAGGCAACATAAATTTATTTTTAGCAAAATTATGCCAATGCTCCATCATTAGACCAAACTCACAAAAATGAAAAAATAAATTATAAGTATTTAGAACTTAATTGTTGGTTTCCAGTTTGATACTGAGCTTAAGGACCTGATAAAAATGTCTTTACATTTCCATCATTGACTGATCTTTCTACAGACAGGTTTCCTCTGTTTCTATTCAAGCTCTGATAATCACTAAACCAAGAGGTTTACTTCACACCTTCTTTTATTTTCCTTGTTTCTCTATTGTACAATAGCAAAAGCCTGGACTGGTGGGTACACCAGAGATATCTTGTCCCTAGCCCTTCCTTAAATGCTTCATATCCTCAGGTACTGTTTGCCCTCACTTGCTTTTCTTTCTCTTTCTTTTTGCTCTCACTTAGTTGCTTTTCTTTTTCTTTCTTTTCTTAGTCTTTTTTTTTTTTTTGGTAGTGGCATGATCACGGCACAGTGTAGCCTTGACCTCCCAGGCTCAGGAGATCCTCCTGAGTAGCTGGGATTACAGGCGCCTGCCACCACACCCGAATAATTTTTTGTATTTTTAGTAGAAATGGGGTTTCACCATGTTGGCCAGGCTGGTCTCAAACTCCTGACCTAAGGTGATCCACCAGTCTCGGGCTCCCAAAGTGCTGGGATTACAGACATGAGCTACCGCGGCTGGTCTGAAGTGTATTTTCTAAAATAATCTATAAGTTCTCCATATAAGATCTTATTAAATACTTGAATCAATGACAAATCAATAAAATAATTTGTTTCTGATGCCTAAGAAAAATAAAGCTTTGCTAATAGTTACCATATTTGTAGATACATAGAATTTCAATTTAAAGGTTATGGTAATGGTTGAATTTTTCAATGTATTTCTTGATGGAATTTTTCCATATATAATCTGATTTTTCTGATGAATTATTTAATCTGTTTCAATGTGATTTAAAATTGGGGAAAAAGGTTATGATAATATATGGAAGCAATATGGTGGTGGTGGTGACTCAAATTTAGGTGTATCTATTACTTGGGTAGAAATTGAAAGAACTTGTAACATTTGCATTCTTTTGTATATAATTAAATACCACATGTATATATAATTTTAAATTTTTGCTAGCTTTTCACACAATTAACTTATTTGATCCTCTTAACAAATTCATAAGGTAGATGGGGTATATTTATTTTTAATACTACTTTGCAGATAAGTAAACTGGCATTAGAGGGGCTATATGGCTTTGGATTATGGTCTCATAAGTCATGCTCACGGGCACCATTCATTCCTTCATTCAAAAAATAGTCATCCCACTATGTTCCCATCACTCTTCTAAACAATGGGAATATGGTGATGAGCAAGATAAAAAATGTTTCTAAACTGATGTGCTTTAACCTATGTTTCATCTGATAATAGAGATACCAAAGCTAAATAATTATTTGAGCCTTGGATATGTTATTAGTACAGCGACCATAGAACTTATTGTCCAAACCAGGATACTTCATTATGAAATGAGGAGCTCTTTAAAAATATGCTGGTTCAAGAGGCATAAACTAGGGACTGTCCTGCAAACCAATCAGGACTAATGGTCACCCTATTTATGGAGGCAGTCCCTTGATAAGCAAACCACTAGAGAACACCATCCTACTTATTTTTTAAAAGTTTCAGTCTATGGAATCAACCTAAATACCATAGACTGGATAAAGGAAATGTGGTACATATATACCATGGAATACTGCACAGCCATAAGAAAGAATGAGATCATGTTCTTTGCAGCAACATCATTGGATCTGGAGGCCATTATCCTAAGCAAGCTAATGCAGAAAAAGAAAACCAAATATTGCATGTTCTCACTTATAAGTGGGAGTTAAACAATAAGTACACATGTACACAAAGGAGGGAACGATAGACACTGGGCCTACGTGAGGGTGGAAGTTGAGAGGAGGGTGAGGATTGAAAAGCTACCTATCAGGTAGTATACTTATTACCTGGTTGATGAAACAATCTGTATGCCAAACCCCCACAACATGCCATTTACCTATATAACAAACCTGCACATGTACCCCTGAGCCTAGAACAAAAGCTAACAATAAAAATAAATAAAAGTTACAGTCTAATAAGAATTTTGAAATCTGACTTTCATTATTTTAGGGACTTCTGAATGCACTGCTTTCCTCTATCAATTAAACAGGAAACTGCCAGACTGAAGCAATAGGATGTTTTTGGGTGTAAGAAATAGAAAACTCAACTGAAACTTGCTTATTCAGTTAATAGAATGTAATATCCTAAAAGGTCTACAGGTAAAGCTGGCTCAGGTAGAGGCTTTATCTAATGGCCCAGCATTGACATGAAGGACCTGGTTTTGGTCTATCTCCTCGTTCTACACGTTTTGATATAGGCTTCATCGCAGGCAGTTATGCCTCAAGACCACCAGATGGCTTCCATAATCTCTCAGTTCTACAAGTTCCTGTAGTCCCATCAAGTAGGACAGTGTCATTGTCTTAGCAGAAAAAGTTGTTATAAATGTTCATTGTTTATAGCTGCTAAGTTTATTTGACTATTTTGAACCATTCTCTGCATCTGGAGGATGAAATGTGCTGACCGGCTTAGCCTAATGTGATGGTTAATACTGAGTGTCAACTTGATTGTATGAAGGTTGCAAAGTATTGATCCTGGTTATGTCTGTGAAGGTATTGCCAAAGGAGATTAACATTTGACTCATTTAGATTTACTACCATATTTGGTAGTGCAACTACTTCTCTGTGTGTGTGTGTGTGTGTGTATACATATATATCTGTGTGTGTGTGTGTGTATATATATAGTTTGTGTGTGTATATGTATAACATATGACTGCACGAAGAACAAGCCAGTTTCTAAAACATCTCCTACAGCTTCTACCATTGTAACATTTATAAGGAAAAAGCTGTTTTTTGTTGTTATGAATATGTATTTGAAGCCCTCTAAAGGACAGTCACTGGCAAACAAGGAATCAGACAAATATTGAAAAACTTGTGGGCACAACTCAGTCAAAGAGTCGATTCTCCTCAGGGAAACATAATAATTATCCAATTTTTTATAACCAAAATGTGGTTCTAAACTTTCTCAGAGACCCTCTTCTATGAGAGCCAATAATATAGCTAACTGTCAACAACCCCACAATACCAGGTTTACCCTTTAAATACAAGATGGAGTGCATAAACAGATGAAATGCCATGTACCCCAGACAACTTGATCCATTTCCCTGGATCAGCAGCCCTCAAAATGCCTTGTCATTAATCCACTTGCAAGGCTCCCCAAACATGACAACAATTCTGGAAACCCCAAACCCCAGTCGACTTGGATAGGATAGCTAGGTCAACCTCTGCATCCATTTTTTATTTTCTCCCTACCATCATAAGTCCACAAAAAATGTCTGGACCTCTTTATGGTACAAGCCTAGAACCATTTCCAAGCTACCCAGAATGGCATTCCACATGGTAACTGGAGTAGGGTGAAAGAGATGGCAGAGAAATTATTCACGCCTCAAACAAACTAAAGACCTTCCACCCTGCAATTTGGGCTTTCCTCAAGGTCCTACAGAAAGAACTGCATTCAGGAGCTTGGGTGGTCCTGTGTTGGCAGGGGCCAGAGGAGAAGTGAAGCAATGTATGAGGCACTAGAGACAAGCCTACAGAGTGAAATGCAGCTAAGATACTAACTCATCAGTCAACATCCACGCCTTTCTGTTGTGACGCATGCCGTTTTAAATTTAGTGATTTGTTCTTGGACAAAATGCCACATAATACTTTCTTTCATTCTTGAGTTTTCTATTCAGAACACTGTGTTCTAAAGGATACTAGTTTCCACCATGAAAAGCAATCATTGGTATGATTATGTGAATGGAAGATAAATCATTTAAATTTCTTTTCTTCTACTCTTATACTAACAGGATTAAAAGCTATAGAATGAAACAGTAACAGGACAAGGACAGTCAGTACAGAAAGGAAGAAATAAAACAACTCCATTAGTAGCCAAAGGAAAATCAAACTCATTATCACACAGTATTTTTACCTATTATATTGGCAAAAAATGAAAAATAATTGAAAATAAATTAGAAAACATCCAATGTTGTTTAGGATGTAAGGAAATAGACTTTCATTAACTGCTGATAAACATGTAAATTGTTATAACATTTCTGGAAAAAGATTTGGAATTATCAGAGATATTTGATACATGCATTAAGGAATTTATGTGTCAAAGAGTATAATGTATTTGTAAGTGTTTATGCTGCAGTCAGAATATACACAGAGTTGTTTGGTTGGATGTCTATTTTGATTGGACAGCCCCATGCTGTACTAGTTGTAAAATATTTTTCCTTTCACCCCCACATATATGCCAGCACTCATTTGAATATATTTCTCACACTGAGCATATTAGTATAATTTTAAATTAATAATTGGTAAGTGGTAAATGACATTTCTCTGATTTAGTTTTTATTTATATAATTGTTGGCAACATTAAACATATTCCCATGTTTACTCAACATTGTAATTTTTTTTGAACATTGCCTATTTATATTGTTTGAGTTCATTTTTCTATTGGAAAGTTTATCTCTCAGTAATTCATTAGAGCTATTTGTACATTATGAATAGTAATATTTTTAATAGCTATCTTTCCCACTTAGTCTTGAGACCAACCATAATTATTTCTTCATTTTATAACTAAAGTATTTTGCAATTTTCTCTGCAGCATAACCATTTCTTCATTATGTTTGTTTTTGTAAAAATACAGAATTTGAATTTTTTCTGTATAGTCAAAAATCACCATTTCTTCTCTCTTAAAGTCCTCCTATTTACTTAGAAAGTTCTTCATGCCAAACAAAATAAATACTAACCTACCATTAATTTCAAATATTTATCTATTTAATACAAGTATAGTTTATTTTGTGTGAAGTAAAGACTTTTTTCTACAGAAAACAACTTTACTCATGATTTGTGATTTTATATTTGTTATAAAACAGGTCCTGATATATGTAGTAGGGTTTGTTTCCTGGCTTTCTAGTTTGTTCCATTCTTCACTTTATCTATACTTTCACAAGTACTCCTAATTACAATGATTCTAGCTTTTTCTTATCCTGTAGTATCTTACATGTCATATCACTGAAGTTTATTTTTTTCCAGCATTTTTGTTTATACTGACACATTTTTATGCCTACTATACTTATAAAGAACTAAAAATAATAATATAATAAATTTTGATTTAATGTTAGAAGGAACAAATTTGTCATGATTAGTCCTTTTATCCAGGTCTGTGACATGCAACTCCCTTTACTCAAGTCCTTTAAAACGTTTTATTTAAAAACTTTGTAGTTTTCTTCATATTAGTCTTGGTTAGATGGTCATATTATTCTGAGGTGGATTTCTTTTATTGTTTTTCATTTTTGTTTTATCTTACAGTGGTAATTTAGATTTTCTATAATTTTTTATTGATTCTTGCTTAATACATATTTGTTACAACTTACAGTGCATTTAGTCAATTTTCTGAACTTTAAAAAAAGGCATTTGTTTCCCATAGACTACTTTAAAATGCTGAGCAGTCAATTACATCTAAAAATTATCACAATTTATCTCTTTCTGATATTTAGGTCTCATGTCTCTGATGAATGTATTATCGCATTGTCTAGAACTTGGAAAACAGTATTAAGCAATAACATTTGATAGTTGGCCTATTTGTCTTATTCATGACTTTAATGAGAAGTTCCTTAATGTTTTACCATTAAGCATAAAACTGGCTGATAATTGAAAAATAATATTCTTTTGCAGGTTTGAAAAGTATTTTTCTTATTTAAACTTTTCTAAGAATTTTGAATCATGAATAAATGCGGAATTTCGTTAAGTATATTTATTTTTGCTTTTGATTTGTATAGTAATGTAGTCTCTCTTTAAACTTTCTGATATATTATTATATTTTCTAATAAAAACTGAAGCCATGTCTCATTGCTGTGTAACAAACCACTCAAAACATACTAACTTAAAACAGCCACCATTGTATTTTCTCACGATTCAATGAATCTGCAGTGTGGGCTGTGCTCTGCTGTTATGTCTGTCCCACCTCAGCCATTTAGGTGGCTTAAGTAAATTGAAATAATCTGGCAAATTACTAGAGCCTTATGGTGATTAATATTAGGTGTCAACTTGATTGAAGGATGTCTAGGTAGCTGGTAAAGTATTGTTTCTGGTGTGTCTGTGAGGGTGTTGTCAGAGGAGGTTAACATTTGAGTCAGTGGACTGGGAGAGGAAGACCCACCCTCAGTGTGCGTGGAGACCATCACATCGGCTGCCAGTATGGCTAGAACAAAGCAGTCAGAAGAAGGCAGGATAAACTGGATTGCTGAGTCTTCTGGCTTTCATCTTCCTCCCATGCTGAATGTTTCCATCTGTTCCTCTTGCCCTTGAATATCACACTCCAGGTTCTTTTCTTTGGCCTTTGGACTCTTGGACTCAAACCGGTGGTTTGCTGGGGGCTCTCAGGCCTTCAGCCACAAACCAAAGGCTGTACGGTCGGCTTCCCTGCTTTTGAGGCATTTGGACTCAGACTGAGCCACTACTGGCTTCTCTCTTCCCCAGCTTGCCGAAGGCCTATAGTGGGACTTCACCTTGGGAATGTGTAAGCCAGTTGTCCCTAAAAAACTCACTTTCATATATACATATATCCTATTAATTCTGTCCCTCTGGAGAACCCTGATTAACACAAGGCTGGATGGATTAAAATGTTTTCACTCACATGGCTGGTCATTGGTGCTGGCTGTCAACTGGCCTGCTTCATTCCTGTCCTCCTCCAAATCATTTTGTAAAACAAATAAACATGTATTTTTCCTGCTTGAAACCTTTCATTAGACCTTTTTCTTAGGCTTTAAAGTTTATTCTCTTTAGCAAGATTTATAAAATCCTTCATGATCTGGCCTCTGCCTCTCTCCTGCTCATTATAGACTAGAAGACTAATTATAGTATTTGAAAAAAGATGAGGTAGTGTCAGTAGGACCAGGAAATGGAAGAAACAGCACTGTATGGTTTGCAAAAGTCCCCTGCCCCAAAGTGGTGATGTAATTTACCATCCCAACCAGGACACTTTTGAAAATAAAAAGGGCTTTCTTAATAATTATGCCAGGATAACAGACATGAACCAGTACTGCTCTGACA
The DNA here is from genome assembly GCF_028885655.2 of Pongo abelii. Lineage (NCBI taxonomy): Eukaryota > Metazoa > Chordata > Mammalia > Primates > Hominidae > Pongo > Pongo abelii. Next base: position 75,138,582 of record NC_071990.2, on the reverse strand, counting down.
CAGCGGGGTCTGACCCCACCCCTCCCCACACTTACCCATATCTTTACCTCCACACCTATACTCTACCTAACAATGTACAATCATAGCTCTAGAACTTACCCTACTGCTTCATGCCACTAATGCTTTCGTATAAATGTTCCCTCTACTTGGAATGTCTTTTATCAACTACAGTCTCCATCAAGTTTCCTCTCTGAAACCTACCTTGAATCCTTATACTGAGCTAACCATCTTTTCTTTTAAACACTATCTCTATTCCAATATTATACATAATTAACACATAGAATTGGAATCTGGATATTTGTTTTCTATATCCTTTTATGAGGAACTGAGAATTTCTTTCTGTAACCCTTTTTTTTTTTTGGTTAGAGGGAATGTAGCAGATACAACTTTTAGGTTTAAAGAAAAATGAGAATTCCTTTTTTTATTCTTAGGATGTGACAAGCTGCTGAATGTGCTAAGTAAGGGAACCAAAGCTAATGAACCATTTGCTACCCAGATAAAGAGTAGTTATGGTCTGGGATATTGAAAAAAATGCAAAAATCCAAAAATTGTTAGTATGTGGTTTTACAGTATATGCTATTTTTAAAGCAGAAGATTTATCTTTTAATTATTTTGTCATTAGGCTCAAATGAAGAACAGTCTGCAATGACTGAACACATGTCAGCTAATATGGGAAACAGAGTTTGGCCTGGGACTGTGCAGGGATAAAACACAACAGGAAACTAAAATTTATCGCAGTTAATTCACAAAATAAAATTTGTCCATTTTGAAGATAAAGTGCCATTATTTCATTCTGCAACTTCAGTCTTTTATTCCAATACCAGAATGCAGATTATCATATTTGAAGATTTATATATTCAATAGCTCATATAGACAATTGACCAGATGACAGTTTCATGGCATAATACGCATTACCAGCTACTAATTGAAAATTAACTCATGGCAAATTCTTATCAGATGTCTGGAAGGAAAACTGATTAAGTTTCCTTTAAAGCATCCTTGAGATCAAGCTTCTGGCATGAAAATGAAAAATAAGTTGAAGAATATTAATAAATGTTAATAAAATCTGAAAAAGTATTAGAGTATAGAAAAATTACATAGGAAAACTTTTGCTCTGGAAAACAGCTTGAAATGCTTGTCCTTTAAAACTCCATAGACAGTTTCCATATTCATGTCTATATTTGTCATGCCAGAAAAGGATGAAACGGAGGAAGGAAAGGAATGTCAGTGTCTGGAGAGGAACGGGAAAGCTTATGTGCTTCAGGGATTCAGGCTTTACATCATACATATTTGAGATGTTAACTCACAGTAAAGATAGATCAAGTCTTCTCCTTAATTACATATATACACTATTGCGGGAAAACTTGCAGAATTAAACTTAGTTTTTTTTTTTTTTCCAGTATTATTTCTTCAGGATATTTGACAAATCCACAACTGATGTAAAATTTCAGTTGGAAATATTTCTAAAAGAAATGCTACGTTTTCCATCTATTCACTGATTTCTAGCTACTTCGATTTGTGCCCTAATTTCTTAATATTAGCTCAAACAACAAAGACAGTAATACTTTACAGTGAAAATAATGATTTGGGAATCAAAAATTACTGACGAGCAGAGCAGACTTTTGTGTTTATTTGAGGACTTTTTATGAAACAATGATTTTCAAATTAAGTTCTTATCTCTTCTATTATCTGATTCTAATGGGAGAATTGCAGTTGGGAAAGTGGTCTTCTTATGACTAACCTCAGTCCTTCACTGCAGCATACTGCAATCATCAAGGCTCATGAAATCTTTTTTGCAGGGCTATAAGGAGGTAAATTACAATATGTTCATTGGGGTCTATTTGTCTAAAAGCAGAAGCTGGACTGACTGAACTCATACAATCACAGAGTCCAATTAAATTAGTTCATTGAATTGTTATGGTGAACAATCAGATAGCATAAGACTTCCACCCTTTTTCAATATCACCATAAAATCAAGGCTACAAAGAAAATTTCAGATTGTGTAAATAAAAATATTATATTTAAAAAGTTAATAGAAAATAAATTTTTCTCATCCATATTCCAGATATAAACTACTTTGATAAAATCTATGTCTATAAAATGAAGTACTATTATTTCTATATTTCTAATGTTGTTATATTTGGCTTTACATAGTCTAATATATGGATTGCTGACAAAACTTTTCATTTTTAATTCAAATATTTTGTATTGTGTAATCACAGCATACATTTTGATGATTAATTTTAGCATATTGCATATTAGAGAACAAGAAAGACAATATTTTGAAAAATAAAAACAAATTAACCTCTGCAATTGAAATATTGCATAAATTAACTTCTTTAGAGCATATTGAATTTACTCATTTCTCATTTCTTTGCCAAAAAATAACAAAATAGCAAAATAGATATATAGAATTTATCATAACTGCATTGAAAAATAAACTGAAAATTGAGAGAAAAAGATATACTAAAAATGGCAATTGGTAACATCAAAAAGACATGATAAAGCATAAAACCTAGCAAGTACTATTAAGGCAGGATGGGTATTCAAGAAAGTGACTACTACAGTATACCACGTTGGCATACTGATAATGGCCTCGGGATGCAGCAACCACGGTGAATGCATGATGACTGCATATTGTCAACCCAGTAAGCCCCAGCATTTGCATCGTATTTCAACTCATTCAAGCAAAGGAAAATACCCTTGTAGAGAGCATGCACATTTTGATTTTACCTGTCCTTAAAGTGACCTTTTACTCATTATTGCTATTATAAATAGTAAAAAACACACCGTGGTTGAGATTTAAGATGCTAATGATACGTGACATATAAACAAGCATGTACAGCCACTGTGTATGTGCACCAAGAGGACCACCCAGAACATGCTTACCAGTAACACTTCTTCCCACCTCCTTATGAATAATTATGAAAGATTCCCATAAATGGAGTGTTCCTAGTTCTAGTCTTTGCGTCTCATTCCTGTAAGCTGCCTGCCCTGAATCCCTTCTCGCTCAGGGTGTACTGGGTATTCTGCATCTAACTTTTAAAATAGTCTTTCTCCTTTGCAATAAATTATGCTGCATCTTCAAAAAAAAAAAAAAAACCTAGCTGGTAATGTCAGGGAACCAAATATGGCATAAACCAACACCTAATTCCTTTTCCTCCTGGACACACAGGCTGTATTCCCCCCTCTCCTTACAGTTATGGTAGCCACATAACTTATTCTTGATCAAGGAAATGTGAGCCACAGAGATGTGCACCACTCCCAAACCCAGGCTACACAAGCCTCTCATGCATAATTTTCTCACTCTTTCCCTATTCTAATATTTAAAGAAGGATGAACTCACAAAGTGGAAGGAGTCTGGGTTTTTGAATGACCACATAGAAGGCAATTCACACGTTGGCTCCAGAAATACCCACACTAGCTCTTGTGTGAGTGATAAATAACACTTATTGTGTTAAGCCACTGAAATTTTTGAGTTTGTTTATTACAACAGTTAGCATTACTTACCATACTAATACAGTAGGGCAGTTCCTTGATTAGAGACAAAAACATATTCAATTTTCAAGGAAAACCAAATTTGATTATTCTTAATTATTCTTAATTTTGTAGGTAAAAAATGAGTACTCCTATCATAAAAATGTGTGAACAACATAAGAAAATGCCAAAATGAAAACTATACATCCAATACTTACAGTAAGTTTCTGTCAAAGCTTGAAGACACTAACAGTTCAAACATTATTTGGTCACAATGACTTACTGAAAATCTAATGTAATATGGTCCAAAAGTATAAACTTTTATTTGGTCATCTTTATGAAAAAAACAGAATTTAAACAAATAAAGGAGAGGATGAGGGCCATCAATTTTCAAACATTTTTCATTTTAATTCACACCAGATAATAGTGTCATGTACTAGGTGCAACTTCATCTTTTCCTCTATCAAGAAAGATAATGGGATGCAAGGTTATAAGAACAATATAATTATTAGGTGAATCTTAACTTCATTCTGACTTAATTTTTAAAATAAATAATGTGTCAACTTTAAGATTTCCCCAATGTTGAAAAATAAATAGTAACATATTGTAGAAGAACTCTGCCTTTTGCTGTGGTTAGAAAGACTTTGATAGAATTAGTTTTTTGGTCTGTCAGAGAAAGCCAAGACCAGTATCCTAAGGCTTTTTGACAAATAAGCCCATTCTGGTCACTGCTGCCTCAATAGCTTGCTATCTCTGCCATCTCTTCACCAGAGCAGATCCCACCTGATGTCTGCCTCAGCATCTGGAGATGGGATGTCTCTAACTGCTACAGCAAGAGCTCCTCCTCCTTTTTTTTTTTTTTAATCTTTTGTTATTTTTTTATTTTTATTTTATTATTATTATACTGTAAGTTTTAGGGTACATGTGCACAATGTGCAGGTTAGTTACATATGCATACATGTGCCATGCTGGTGTGCTGCACCCATTAACCTGCACCATGGAATACTATGCAGCCATAAAAAATGGTGAGTTCATGTCCTTTGTAGGCACATGGATGACATTGGAAATCATCATTCTCAGTAAACTATCGCAAGAACAAAAAACCAAACACCGCATATTCTCACTCATAGGTGGGAATTGAACAATGAGAACACATGGACACAGGAAGGGGAGCTCCTCCTTCTTAAGGAACCACAGGGAGTCTGGGAAGGCATGCTGGCCTTGTGCCTCAGTAAGGTAAGAACTCATGGGCTGAAAAAACTTTTATGAAAGGAAAAGGGTTCAAAGAATGAGGCAGCCAAAAAGAGTGCAAATAGCTGCTACAGAGCATGTATAGAGTTAAAATAAAAAATAAGACTTTTAACTTTACAGTACAGAATCCTGGCCCACACATCAGGCAATGAAGGCTAACATAGCCAGTGATAAGCTAGTCATGTTGATATCGTGTACTCCCCAAAAACATGTGATGAGAATGGAAACTTCATTTCTGTGGTCACTCTTCACAAAAACTCATAGTCCTAGTTTGACCACGAAAAAAGCATCGGACAAACCCAAATTGAGGGCCAAAATATCTAAACAGCACTGCAACAGTCAAGGTCATCAAAAACAAGCAAAGACAGAACTGTCATGGAGGAGAGACGGCCAACGGGACATGATGACTAAATATGATGTGGTGTCCAGAATAGCATCTTGGAACAAAAAAAGACATTAGGGAAAAACTAGTGAAATCTGAATAAAATGTGGAGTTTAGTTCGTAGTAATGTACTGACATTGGCTCTTTAGTTGTGTCAAATGTACCACAGAAATGTAATGTCTTAACTATAGGAGAAACTGCCTGAGTAAAAAGTATATGAAACTCTCTGTATGAGTTTTCCAAATTTTCTGTAAATATAAAACTAAATTCTACAACAAAAATAGATTTTTTAAATAACGCTTTTGCCCCAGCTGGCTAGTGTTCGTGTGCACACAGGTATGAAAAATACTCTCCAGTTTTTCCCCTTACTTTTGCATAAAACAATAATGACTGGTATAGTTCTTTGAAATAGCAGTCTTACTGATTTTTAAAATTTTATATTAAATGTCATTGTCATTTGTGGCTTTCTTTCATTTTAACCAATATTTATTGAAAGTATTTAAGGTTTATAATATTCTATTTCTACTGCCTCTCACAAAAATTACAACCAACTATAATTAATGATTTTCTTAGACATTAGATCTGGAAAACATTCCTTGCTGAGGTTATAATATGATCTAGATAGCAGGAGTTGAAAGTTACATATTTTGATAGAGGCTGGGGCTGGGAATGTTCTTGTTCCTATTAAAAGGCAGGATTAAATGGGCCTTTAGTATGCGATTATAAAGATTAAGGAGTTTAATCAGTTATTCTCATTGAATGAAAGGCATCTCTTTGCCATATGGAGGTGAGCTGTGGAGGATTTGCCTCAAGAATTTAATAAACCACTATAAAATTTGTTCTGAACATTTCTGATAAATATTATGAGTTATAAAACTTGTGTTTAATCAAAATGTTAGGTCCAAGCCTTTTCATTAAAGTCAAATTCATACTCAAAAACATACCTGTGTGTCTGAATTCTTAGCCACCTAGGGGTAACCTTATTTTAAAATGTTATTTAAATCCTGTTGGATGCTGACTCCATCATAATTTCAAAAGAGAAAGAATTGTAAGACTTTTGCGCAGGATATGAGCTTCCTGAGAAGGTTTTTAGCAACCCTGTGTTCATAGGCATGCAGTAAACACTGTGTCTGCCCAGAATGTTATAGTACCTCTCTGCCAAAATTCAAAGGCTAATTCTGATGTTTATAATACATGAAAAGGCTTTTAGTTATAACAACCTTCGTGATACAAGGCTGTTCTTTTAAAGACTTTTCGTCAAAGGCACTTTTACATAAAAATTATTAAAAGAAGCAATATGATGTTTCATGGTAACATACACTTATATGACATTGTAGGAGATAAATTTTTATATATTAATGATGAAAATAATCTTTAAGAAATGTAGTTTTAAAAACTATGTTGATGAGTAATTTGATTTATCCAAAGTAGGTCTCTGACAATTGTCTTCCTAGTGAAAGCTACTGAGTAGCTTGTCTGAAAGCAGCATAAAGATTCTTGGAGACTACGTTGCTACCTTATAAATGGACCCAGCCATAGAGGATAGATAACTCTAGACCAGAACTTGATGAACAATGTTTAGCACAAAAATTTCCAATGTTAAAATTGCTGATTAATACATACTAGCCTACTCTACATTGCTAAATATGCCAACTGTTTCTGCATTTTCATAGAATTTATCAAATTATTGACCACAGATTGATGATTACTCTATTATTTCTGTTATCTTTCTCTCCATTGGTAACATTTTACCCCATCATTTAAGTAAGTAGAATTTCTTCTCTGTACTACTTATATTTCTTGCCACACTCATAGGTGAACTACACATATAGAGGGTCATACATAATTAGCCCAGAGGACTATTTAAAAAGTAATGTGATTTTAAACATTTTGTACATACAATCACTCAAGTTCTGACAGGTGGCTGCAAAGTAAGCATAGCCAAAATGGATATTGCCTATCTGCCTACAATAGGATAAAATCTTCCTATTAAAGGGGCTTGGTTCTAATTATCTTCGTGTCTCCAAAATCATTCAAAGCAATGCCTTACACTGTTAAAAAACAAATGGGTATGTGTTAATAAATAAATAATCGAGAAATTGTTATAGTTTCAAAATGTGGATTATCTACTTTATATGTATTTCATCAGAGCTGTTCTCACTCTTTTAGCCAGGATAGATTCTGCACACAGGCATATGATGATCAACTACACAGCACAATGTAGGGTGGAAAGGTTCAGTAGAAAACAGAAGTTCAAGAATCTAGTCCTTTCCTATTGATTCAGCAGCAAATATTAAATTTCCATGTCTATACTTTTACTTTTCAGACTTTTAACTCCATAGAAATAAAACTGACTTACTTCCTGAGTGAATGTGACAGACATTCAATTAGTTTTTGATCAAGACATGATGATAACGGGCAAGAAATAGTCTGAGAGTGATTGGCTTGAAGGGCCATATCATTTAGGATTTTTAGCAAGGGCTAAAAAGTAGAAGAGTAATACATACCCTTTGGGGACTATAAAGAGGTAATGAGTTCTCTCAGAAGAAAAATTCCTGAATTCACAATTCTAAAGCTGATTATAGGAGTGATTTTATGGCAAAAATAAACATGATTCTTAGCAGGTCCCTTATGCTTTGCTTTCATAAAAATTTTATAGCTATAATTTGTCTTAGAGAAGTTGTCAATCTTCTATTTTAGCTTTTACCCTACATTTAGATTCCCTCCCCCCATCAACCAAAAGCTGTAAAACATACTGATAGGTTTACCTATCAAAATTGTTATAGTTGTTATTTTATTGTTTTAGGTGTCAATGGCTGTGGGTTAACTGCTGTCAATCTATTGAATGTCTTTCCATTCCAGAGCTCAAGCTAAAGGGACAGTTCCTATGTGGAAAGAGAAAACAGTAAGGGAATTACTATAAGTTTAGATGTTTCTTGAAACTTGTGCTTAGACATTGTGTACACCATACCTGTTTATGTTTCATGGTCAGAAAAAGAGGACGATTAAGTGACCTGGACTCTTAACTGTTTTCTCACTCCCTTGCAACCTCCAACTCCAGTTTTAATGATATAATCTCTTGTCATATTTGATGGCGAATTTTAGTTGTCAACTTTACTAAACTAAGGGATACCCAGAGAGCTGGTAAAGCATTATTTCTGAGTGTGTCTTTGAAAGGGTTTCTGGAGGAGATTGGCATTTGAATCAGTAGACTGAGTAAGGAAGAGCTACTCTCAATATGAGCGGGCACCATTCAATTTCTTAGGGCCCAGGTTAAAACAAAAGAAAGGCAAATCATATCTCTTCTGGAGCTAGGACACTCTTCTTCTCCTGCCCTGGGATATCGGAACTTAAGGCATTCCAGCCTTTGGACTCTAGAATGTGCACCAGCTACCCCCTGGTTTCTCAGGGCTTCAGCCACAGACTGATAGTTACACTGCTGGTTCCCCTCATTCTAAGGCTTCTGGACTTGGACTAAGCCATACCACTGGTTTCCTTGGTTCTCTACCTTGCAGATGATCTATCTTGGGACTTCTTAACCTCCATGACCCCATGAGACAATTATCCTAATAAATCCCCTCTCTATCTGTCTATCTATCTATCTATCTATCTATCTATCTATCTATCTATCTATCTATTTACCTACCTACCTACCTGTATTAGTCAGGATTTTCTAGAGGGACAGAACTAATAGGATAGATGTATATATGAAAGGGAGTTATTAAGGAGTATTGACTCACATGATCACAAGGTGAAGTCCCACAGTAGGCCGTATGCAAGCTAAGGAGCAAGGAAGCCAGTCCAAGTCCCAAAATATCAAAAGTAGGGAAGCCAACAGTGTAGCCCTCATTCTATGGCCAGAGGCCCAAGAGCACCTGACAAACGACTGGGGTAGGTCCAAGAATCCAAAAGCTGAAGAACCTGGAGTCTGATGTTCAAGGGCAGGCAGCATCTGGCGCAGGACAAAGATGGAGACAAGAAAATTCAGCAGGTCTGGTCTTTCCATGTTCCTCTGTCTGCTTTTCTCCAAGTTGTGCTGGAAGTTGATTAGATGGTACCCACTGCCCACCCACTTTGAGGGTGGGTCTGCCTCTCCTAGTCCAGTGACTCAAATATTACAGACACCCTCACAGAGACACCCAGACACTAAAATGTTAATCTCTTTTGGCAACACCCTTGCATCCTTCAATCCAGTTGACATTCAATATTAACCTTCACAAATCCACCCCTTGTCAACTTGAATCCATACACATGTCCTGAAATCAGACATAATCTTCAAATAAAGACAATAATAAGGTCATAATTATGCCTAACAAAATACCGCTATCTTTTATACAACCAGAAATGCACCAATTCCCTACCAATATGCTACTACATAAAGTTAACAACATTTAAATGTTGATATAAAGTCAATAAATCTTATGTCACATGATAAAGGAAAAAGAAAAATGAAGATATTTTCTTAGTATGAGTGTATACATGCACAAACATGTTCTTAACAAAAGGAGGTGGAAATACCCATGACCATCAAAATCCTCATTTCTGCAACTGCTCATGTGGTTGTAGCTGGTATTGATGATTACCTTCTGCTACCACCCATTCTGTATTCCCTTTGCTTTCAACAAGCACCTCAGCACGTCATGAGTTTTTACCTGGTGAAGTGACCCAAACCTTCATTTCTGAAGGGTCTGGGCCATTTGTACTCCTGCCTGAAGTGGGCTGTTGTAGTTTCACATTGACCTTAATCACATGGACATGGTTATACTAAGAGATGCCCTAAAGCATCTCTATCTATGCATAGTCTTCGTGACCACCATTGTGGAGTAGTAGACTGATTTCATCTTGATATTCCAGGTAATCACCCCAGCCAACACTGTAACTCCCTTTTTAGCCTCTTGACTTACAGGTAAGAGGAGCCCAAAGTGGCCAGGTGACATTCTTAACTTCCAGTTTAATGGAGTCATCGTTATATCACCTGGTGGCAGCATTCCTCCCTCTGGAACTGAGACCTCAAGGCCAGCAGAACAGGAAGCAAAAATTTTGCTCGTGGGTCACTAGGGGTGATGGTGAGTGGTGCCACTTCAACGTACACCCCTTGATTCCTGGACCTGTGACTCCTGGCTATGGGAGAAACACTGCCATATATTGGACGCTGATTCAGAGCATACATAGCCATCTGAAGAATCTTGTCCCAGCCCTGCAAAGCATTTGTCACCTAGTTGGCATTGTAATTGTGACTTCAAAAGGCCATTCCACTGTTCTATTAGTCCAGCTGCTTCAGGATGATGGGGAACATGGTAAAACCAGTGAATTCCATGAGCATGACCCCACTGCCACATTTGTTTGGCTGTAAAGTGAGTGCCTTGGTCAGAGTCAATGATATGTGGAATATCATGTGTGATGGTTAATAACGAGTGTCAACTTGATTGGATTAAAGGATACAAAGTAGTGATCCTGGGTGTGTCTATGAGGGTATTGCCAAAGGAGATTAACATTTGAGTCAGTGGGCTGAGAAAGGCAGACCCACCCTTAGTATGAGTGGGCATGGTGTAACCATCTGCCAGATTGGCTAGAATATAAGTAGGCAGAAAAATGGGAAGAGACTGACCTAGCCTCTCAGCCTACATGATTCTCCCATACTGGATACTTCTTTTCCTCAAACATCTGACTCCAAGTTCTTCAGTTTTGGAACTCGGATTGGCTCTCCTTGCTCTCAGCCTACAGACAGCCTATTGTGGGACATTGTGATCGTATGAGTTAATACTTAATAAATTCATATATATAGTAGTGTTTATATCAATTAGTGCATAGTTATATATATTATATATAATTACAATATATAATTATATTATAATTATATATAATATAATTATATATATTTAATATTATATATAATATATATTATATATATTATACATTCCATTTGTTCTGTCCCTCTCTCTCTCTCTCTTTCTATATATATATATACAGTTCTGTGCCCCTCTCTCTGTCTCTCTCTCCATAAATATATATATATAGATATATACATATATAGATATATACACAGATATATACATATATATAGATATATACATATATATATATATATACACACACACACACATATATATTCCATTGGTTCTGTCCCTCAAGAGAACCCTGACTAATACAGATTTTGGTACCAGGAGTGGTTTAGAGGAACAGAATATTAAGGCTGAAGTTCTTTTGTTGGTTTTGGGGTTTCTGGAGGTGGCTGCTTAATATGATTACACCCAAAAATGCTAAGGACTCTACTTCTAATAGTATGGAGAACACTGATAGTCCTTCGTCCAAACTACTTAGAGAGTTTGCAAAATAAATGCATTTGACACTCCTGATTATTCATTGCTTGTGAATGGCAAGGAGTTTAGTGACTCTATACACAATACATGTGACCATATGTGCAGGACCAAGGAACATAATGAAGCTGGTTGGTGCTCCTAAGTTCACTGGACCAAGTGATGAAAGAAAATAGTGAACTCAGAGATTCTATATCCCAGCTTCAGAAGCAGATACTGAGCCTCAAATCTGCTAACATTGCCCGGAATGGGAGTCTTATCTCCCATAGAGAAAGGGCTGAAATTGTGGAAAAACAGACACAAGTTCTTATCATGCAAGTGGTGAACCTGTAACTAAAGGTGCATGCATAGCCTTGCCATGTGTCTACTGTTAAAGTGAGGGCATTGATTGGAAAAGAATGGGACCCTGTAACTTGGAATGGGGACCTGTGGGAGGACCCTGATGAAGCTGGGGACACTGAGTTTGTAAACTCTGATGAAACTTTTTCACCAGAAGAAAGAGCCACCCTATCCCCAGTAGTGGAAATATCCGCTTCCCAACCCATGCTGCCATTAGCCTTTCCACATCTGTCTAAGGAGATAAACCCTGTGCTGCCTGAGGCAACAGTGATGGCCTCCCATGAGGCAGTTGCCAGGCAAGATAATGTTGATTCTCCTCAGGAGCCACCCCAAACATCCCTGTTTGCTTTTAGACCTAGAAGTAGACTAAAGGCCAAGCAGGCCCCTAGAAGTGAGGTTGAGAGTGTGACCCATGAGGAGGTGTGCTACACTTGAAAAGAGCTGCTTGAGTTTTCTAATGTATATGAACAGAAATCTGGAGAACAGGCATGGGAATGGATATTAAGGGTGTGGGATAATGGTGGAAGGAACACGGAGTTGAAACAGGCAGAATTTATTGATTTGGGTCCACTAAGTAGGGATTCTGCTTTTAATGTCACAGCTCAGGGAGTTAAAAAAGTTCTAATAGTTTATTTGCTTGGTTAGCTGAAATATGGATTAAAAGATGGCCCACTATGAGCCAGCTGGAAATGCCTGATCTTCCTTGGTTTAATGTAGCAGAAGAGATCCAAAGGCTTAGGGACATTTGGATAGTGGAGTGCATTACTTATTTAGACCTACTCATCCCAGCTGGGAGGGTTCAGAAAATATCCCCTTGACCAGTGCCTTGAGAAATAGATTTGTGAAGGCAGCACCTGCATCTGTGAGTGAAGAGCCCTGTAATTGCTCTTCTCTGTATGTCAGATCTAAGAGTGGAAACCACAGTCACTCAACTACAAAATTTAAATACAATGGGAATTGGATCTTGAGGTGTCAGGAGCCAAGTGGCGGCACTCAGCCATCAAAGGCAAGGTGGGCATAGCTACCATAAAGGATAGCAGAGGCAAAATACCAATCATAATAGTCTGACTTTTGTAGAGCTCTGGCCTTTTCTAATTAATCACAGTGTTCCTGGAAGTGAAATTGATAGGAAGTCTACTACATTCCTACTTAATTTATATAAATAGAAAACTTCTAGGTCATTTGAACAAAAGACTAATTTGAATTATAAAAACAGATAATCAAGGCCCCTCAGTCAATTTGCAGACTTGAGCATTTACAGACCCAGAACCCCTTGAATGAAGGGAAGACCAGGTCTCTGTGAGGAAGGACCCCACTACATTACCAACAATTGATGCAATGAATCTTTCTCCCATCCTTCCCCAAGGAGACCACTGGCCTTTTAATGGGTAACTGTGCATTACGAAAAGGGAAATGATCAGATATTTCAGGGAGTACTGGACACTGGCTCTGAGCTGCCATTGATTCCAGGGGACCCAAAATGTCATTGTGGTCTTCCAGTTAAAGTAGGAGCTTATGAAGGTCAGGGAAATAATGTAGTTTTAGCTCAAGTTCAACTTACAGTTGGTTTAGTGGGTCCCCAGACTCATCCTGTGTTCATTTCCCCAGTGCCAGAATGCATAATTGGCATAGATATACTTAGCAGCTGGCAGAACCCCAACACTGGCTCCCTGACTGGTAGGATGAGTGCTATTATGGTGGGAAAGGCCAAATGAAAGCCATTAGAGCTGCCTCCTCCTGGAAAAATAGTAAATCAAAACTAATATTGCATCTCTGGAGGGGTAGTGGAGATTAGTGCCACTATCAAGGCCTTGAAAGACACAGAGATGGTGATTTCCACCAAATCCCCATTCAACTTTCCCATTGGCCTGTGTAGAAGACAGATGGATCTTGAAGGATGACAGTGGATTACTGTAAGCTTAACCAAGTGGTGACTCCAATCACAGCTGCTGTATCAGATGTGGTTTCATTGCTTGAGCAAATGAATGCATCTCCTGGTACCTGGTATGCATCCACTGACTTGGCAAATGCCTTTTTCCCAATTCCTGTCCATAATGCCCATCAGAAGCAATTTGTCTTCAACTGGTAAGGCCAGGAATAACCTAAACTGTCCTACCTCAGGGGCATATCAACATTTGGGTTTGTGTCATAATCTTATACAGACAGATCTTGATCACTTTTTGCTTCCACAAGATATCACATAGGTCCATTACATTGATGACATTATGCTGATTGGATCCAGTGAGCAAGAAGTAGCAAACACACTAGACTTATTGGTGAGACATTTGCATGCCAGAGGATCGGAAATAAATCCAACAAAAATTCAGGGAACTTCTACCTCAGTAAAATTTCTAGGGGTCCAGTGGTGTGGGGCCTGTCGAGATATTTCTTCTAAGGTGAAGGATAACTTGCTGCATTTGGTCCCTCCTACAATCAAGAAAGAGGTTCAATGCCAAATGGGCCTATTTGGATTTTGGACCCAACACATTCCTCATATGGATATGTTACACCGGCCCATTTATCGAGTGACCTGAAAGGCTGTCAGTTTTGAGTGGGGTCCAGAACAGGAGAAGGCTCTGCAACAAGTCCAGGCTGCTGTGCATGCTGCACTACCACTTGGACCTTATGAGTCTGCAGATCCAAGGAGGTGTCAGTGGCAGATAGAGAGGTTGTTTGGAGCTTTTGACAGGCCCTGAGGGGTGAATCACAGCAGAGGCCTCTAGGATTTTGGAGCAAGGTGCTGCCATCCTCTGAAGATAACTACTCTCCTTTTGAGAGACATCTCTTGGCCTGTTACTGGGCTTTGGTGGAAACTGAACATTTGACTATGGGTCATCAAGTCAGCATGTGACCTGAACTGCCTATCATGAACTGGGTGCTTTCTGACCCATCAAGCCATCAGGTGGGTCATGCACAGCAGCATTCCATCATCAAATGGAAGTTATATATATGTGATCAGGCTCAAGCAGATCCTGAAGGCACAAGTAAGTGACATGAGGAAGTGACTCAAATGCTCATGGTCTCCACTCCTGCCACCTTGTCTTCTCTCCCCCAGCCTACACTGATGGCCTCATAGGGAGATCCCTATGATCAGTTGGCAGAGGAAGAGAAGACTAGGGCCTGCTTCACAGATGGTTCTGCACAATATGCAGGCATCACCAGAAAGTGGACAGCTGCAGCACTACAACCCCTTTCTAGGACATCTCCAAAGGACAGGTGAAGGGAAATCTTTCCAGTGGGCAGAACTTTGAGCAGTGCACGTGTCTGTGCACTTTGCATGGAAGGAGAAATGGCCAGATGTGAGATTATATACTGATTCATGAACTCTGGCCAATGGTTTGCCTGGATGGTCAGGGACTTGGAAGAAGCATGATTGGAAAATTGGTGACAGAGATTTGGGGACCAGGTATGTGGATGGGCTTCTCTGAGTGGTCAAAAACTGTGAAGATCTTTGTATCTTACGTGAGTGCTCACCAACAGGTGACCTCAGCAGAGGAGAATCTTAATGATTAAGTGGATAGGATGACCCTTTCTGTGGACACCACTCAGCCTCTTTCCCCAGGCACCTCTGTCATTGCCCAATGGGCCCATGAACAGTGGTCATGGCGGTAGGGATGAAGGTTACGCATGGGCTCAGCAACATGGACTACCACTCACAAAGGGTGAGCTGGCTACATCCACTGCCTAGGGCCCAATTTGCCAGTAGCAGAGATGAACACTGAGCCCTCGATATGGTACCATTCCTTGGGGTGATCAGCCAGCCACATGGTGGCAGGTTGATTATATTGGACCTCTTCCATCAGAAAGGGCAGAGGTTTGTCTTCACTGGAATAGACACTTCCTCTGGATACGGGTCTCTATTTTGAGCCACCTAAACCTGAGGGTGTTGTGACATAAGCGCCCTTCTGGTCACCACCACTATGACTGCACTGGGTCAGACCTAGGGTCAGCATAGTCCTGGGCCTCACCAAGGCCTTCTGTAACTAATCCCTTGCTATTACACATTTTCACTCAACACCCTGACACTCTGCAATCAGCATGTGGCAAAGCCAGTCAGACCTGTGTCCTTTCCTCCAGGGCAGCAAATTCCCCTTAGGCCCGGGGTAGGTCCAGAAGTGCCATCCAGAAGTCAGAAATAAGGCTCAAAAACCTTAGCAGTCTACCTTATGTTCTATTGAACTGCTATTGAACTGGAACTCCTACCACAAGATACAGTCCTTCCCACCATTCCCTCCCCTTTACAAAGGTAGAGGAGCCTCACCTGCTACCGGTCATGAGAAATATTGCCAGACTACCATAGATATTCCCTTAAGGCCCAACCAAGGGCTCTTAAGTAAGCTTGTGCTGAATGCTGCTTGTCCAGAGACTCACCCTTTGGGGCAGTGGGCTCCCCTCTGGCCCAGGACAGGTTCAGAGATGCTGTCCAAGAGTCCAGTCCTGCAAATGGGTACCTCAAGAGCCCACTTGGTGTTCTACCCCGCTGTGGCCATGCTGGTCTCTATAGTGCAAGACAAAGTTCCCTTTACCTTCACTGTAATTTTCTCAAGCAGACTCTTTTCCTGTAACCACCACAGCTGGTAATGTGCTGAGTCTCACCTGAAGCGAGCAAGTCTCAGAGATTCACCCAAGGCCCTCTGTGTAGTACCTGGGTATCACTGCTGGTTATTCAGGGCTCAAAGGCTCTTCGGTTAGGAGGTGATGAATGCTGGCAGAACTTGGACATTGCCTTCAAGGCAGTGAGTTTCCTTCTGGCCCAAGGCATGTCTAGCAATGTCATCCTGGAGCTAAGGCCTGGAACAGAAACCTTATGACTCTGACTAGCGTCTTATCCTGCTGTGGCTAAGCGGGTATCTTAGATGCAATACAAAGTCCTCCCCACACTTCTCTCTGCTCTATGCAAGTGGAAGAAAGTCATCTCTTTTGGAGCTGTGAGCTATGCAGCCTGGGTTTAGGATAGGTGTGATCCCAGTACTTCTTTAGCCACCCCAGCTGGTGTCTTACTAGGTCACATGCTTCCCCAGTCCACTATCTCTGGGCCCAGTTCAGCACTAGCACTTGCCTATGAGTTTCAGTCCTTATGGTCATGGTCTAGACAACCTTTCAAGTTTATGTAGAGATCAGAGCTCTTTAGCCCATGGTGGCAAAGTTGGCGTGAAATCAAGTCAGACAGCTGAGAGATCCATGATTCCCCTCTAGCTAAGAATGATTTAAATGCTTCCTCCATGGGCAGGAGTCAGCTGAGTTTTGTCCAGTTTTCCTTTCTGCTTTAACAGGATAGCCCTAAGTTTACTGCCTCACAATTGCTGTACTCTCCTTCCACTAGTGCCCAGAGATGCTCTCCATACCACACCACTACCACCAGGGAATAGGTGTGGGGTGGTGGTGATGATTCAGGAGTGTTTTTTTGAACTGTTCAGTGCTTCTTTCAGCAAAATGAAGATAAAACCAGGTTCTATGAGAGTTTGCCTTATTTTTGGTTCTTATGAAGGTGTTTTTTTTCTGTGTAGACAGTTGTTAAATTAGTGTTTCTGTTGGGGGATAAATTGTGGAGGTTTTGATTCCGCCATCTTCCCCTGCCTTCCTACCTGCAGCACACTATTACTAACCCATGTTTCTGGTCAATTAGACAAGAGAATTAAAGATGAAAAAAAGTGACTTCAAAGAAAGAGTTT
This sequence comes from Pongo abelii, assembly GCF_028885655.2. NCBI lineage: Eukaryota > Metazoa > Chordata > Mammalia > Primates > Hominidae > Pongo > Pongo abelii. The sequence continues at coordinate 75,121,144 of NC_071990.2, read as the reverse complement.
GAAATTTTATTTGAATATTTGAACAATTGTCTGAAGATAACTGGCTTAAGACTCATTGGGTATAAAAAGAACATTCTACCAACATCAAAATGGATCTAGAGAATATAATTTATCATATGGATCTTTACTTCTATAAATACAAAGTTGCCCCACAAGTTTAATAAGACAATCTCACTTTCAGAATCTTTGGCACAAAACTTGACTGAAGAATGTGAGAATCTTATCTAGATCAAAAATTATAAAGAAAATGTAAATTTTTTATTTAGTTGAAGCAAAAATGGTATTTTTGTGATAGTCTATTGATTAAAAGACTCCAGTCCCAAATTCAACAGATCCCAACCTTAATAGATACTATAATCTTAATACAGCTATTGACTGAGAAAGCATGAGCAGGCAGAGAGGTGTAAACTTCTATAATGACCTTGACAATAGACCTTGAAAGGGAGCAGATGTCTACCATCTCTACTTCTATTCAAAGGGAAGTTGCCTTCTATTTCATCAAGACCAAATGTATCCATATTTTACTTTAACTATAAATCTCCAGTGTTGGAGTGTATGTGTGTGTATATATATGCTGATACATCTTCCTGTGAATGAAACCTCATAATTAACATATCTATTGAAGACAATTATTTCTAGGATTTTATATCTAGATATTATTTACTAAGCTTTCCTACTTTAAGTTCTATTTTTAGACATAACATTCTCGTATGCATTTTACAATAGGCTTTGGATGTTTTCTAATATTAAATTATAAATATTATTTTAAAATCTTGATAATTACTATGTATGAAGGAGACCATTCAAGCAATTGAATATACCTTATGGGAACTTGCAACAGAACTTCATCATTAATAGAAAGTTCTATAGTCAGAGGATATAATTCTCTGAAATATGTACCCTACTTGGTATGGTTTGGCTGTATGCCCACCCAAATCTCACCTTGAATTGTAATAACCCCCTTGTGTCAAGGGCAGGGCCAGATGGAGATAATTGAATCATGGGGTGGTTTCTCCCATACTGTTCTTGTGGTAGTGAATAAGTCTCATGAGGTCCAATGGTTTTATAAATGAGAGTTCCCCTTCACAAGCCCTCTTGCCTGCTGCCATGTAAGATGTACCTTTGCTTCTCCTTTGCCTTCCATCATGATTGCCATGTGGAACTATGAGTCCGTTAAATCTCTTTTTCTTTAAAATTACCCAGTATTGGGTATGTCCTTATTTGCAGTGTGAAAACAAATTAATATACTACTGTTGCCTGTTTGAAATAAATCTTGGAATAAAATGGTGAAAATGTAGTATGTCCTAGAAAGTGTCAAAGGACAGAAATCACTGAAAATGGGCTTTTCTACTAAGGAAGAGCTAAATTTAGAACTTGTACTTAAAGTTGGGTTCAAATTTTACCTTCATTTCCAAAAGGCAATTGAGTATTTAAAGATGTACACCCAGAGTTAATAGACCATAAGAGCAATTAGATTATGATGCTGTTACAGAAACAGCTTTTGTAATCTTTGGCAACTGACAGTTATGATGAAACACTGCAATTTCAGAAGTTAGTATTACATATTTTTCTTATGGAGTGATAAACATATCCTGATGACATGTCATCTTGGATTTGTAATGTATTATTGATTGCAAGCCTTTGATTGTGGTTTGAAAGTCTTCTGGCACTAGGAAACCAAATCTGAGATTCTTCTCCAAGCTTAGTTGAAATGCCCCAATCTGAATGGTTGACCTTATTAGGTAAAGTGGCTAAAAATGTATTCAGCCTCAGCATTCCAAATGAATGAAGTTAGCCCATTAACTTGCATATAGAGATGTATTTTTTTGAAAGTAGAGCAAAGGAACACAGGTTTCTCTAAATATAAAATTTGAATATTTAAAAGGTTAATATCGCTTAATGTCAATATCTAATTAATTCTGTGGGTACATTTTAAAGGAGAAAAGCACATAAGTTTAGAAATATTTGTTTAAGACTCTTCCATAAAGAGGCAGGAGTTAATGAACTACAATCTGCAGTTTATACAGGGTAAGATACCAGGTAGATAGAAATCTGGATAACAATAGTATAATTCTTTAATTTTTGAAAGAAATTTTAAAAAAAATTTGTAGAACAGAAATCTATCCCTCTGCAGCTAATTAAGTATTTTCAAATTATCTAGAAGCATACTCATATTAAACCCAAACTATGTCAAGGTAAAGTAAGATCCATTTCATAACACCATACCAGAATCTTCATGATTAAATTGAGATCTATGAGAACAATGGCCATGTCTGCCTTAGTTAATAGTGAAGTATATATTTTGAATGAGTAAATAATATAAGCCTGAGCTGTGCAAGATAAATTATAATCGTATATCCTAATAAATGTGATAAAAAATCTGGAATGGGAGGAGGAGCAAGATGGAATAGAAATTTCCACCGATAACTTCCCCAAAAAGGACACCAAGTTACCCTCAAATATGTACACACAAAAAAACACCTTCATAAAAATAAAAAATCAGGTGGGTACTCATAATACTTGGTTTTAACTTCAGATCACTGAAAATGAAACTGAAGAGATAGAGAAAACAGTCCTGAATCCTTGAGGCTACATCCCACCCCACCCCCAACTGGCAGTGTCAGCATAGTACAGGGAGCATCTCTGGGTGCTGGGGAGGAAGAGCACAGCTATTGCGAGGCAGTGAACTCAGGGCTGTCCTGTTAGAGCAGAAAGGGAAACAGAACTAAACTCAGCTGATGCCTACACACAGAGGGACTATTTAAACCAGCCCCAGCCAAAGGGGAATCCTGGATCCCCGTGGTCCAAACTTGAGTGTCTACAAACCTTGCCACTGAGGACTACAGCACTCTGTGTCTCCAAGGAAACTTGAAATGCAGTCTAGGCCATAAGGACTGCAACTCTTAGGTGAGTCCTATTGCTGAATTAGGCCCAAAGACAGTGGACTGGAGGTGGCGGGGATGTGGGGAGGGCAAGCAAACTACTGAGACACCAGCTGGGTCAGCAAAGGGAGTGCTGGTATCACCCCTCTGCTAGCCCCAGGCTCTACATCTCGCAGCTCCAAAAGAGACCCCTTCCTTCCGCTTAGAGAGAGGAGAAGGAAGAGTCAGTCAAGAAGACTTTGTCTTACACCTAGGATATCAGCTCAGCCACAGTAGGATAGGGCCCCAGTCAGAGTTGTGATGATCCTGTTCCAGGCTATAGATCCCGGACGACATTTCCAGACATGGTCTGGGCCAGAAGGAAACTCACTGGCTTGAAGAAAAGGACCTAGTCCTGGCAGCATTTATCACCTGCTAACTGAAGCACCCTCGGGCCCTGAATAACTAGTAGTGATATCCAAGTACTATATCGCTGGCCTTAGTGAGCTGCTGAGACTTGCTGGCTTCAGGTGAGACTCAAGACATTACCAGCTGTGGTGGCTACAGGAAAAACATCCTTCTGCATGAGAAAAACAGAGAGAAAAGTAAAGGGGACTTTGTCTTGTACTTTAGGTATCAGCACGGCCACAGAGGGGTAGAGCACCAGGTGGGTTCTTGGGGTCCCCAATTCCAGGACCTGACTTGTATGGCAATTTTTCTAGACATACACTCGGCCAGAGGGGAAACCCATTGCCCTGAAGTCACAGACCAGACAGCACCCACCACTAGCTGACTTAAAGCCTTTGGGCCTTAAGGGAGTATCTGTGGTAGTCTGGCAATACTCCTCATGGACTGTGGTGGCAGTGGGGCTAAGGGACAAGGCTTCTCTGCCATTGGAAAGGGGTAGGAATAGTGGAAATGTCAGTGTCTTGTGGTTTGAGTGCCAGTTCAGCAGCAATACAGTAGAACACCAGGTAGACTTCTAAGTTTTTTGACCCTAGTCTCTGATTTCTAAATGGCATTTCTGGGCCCACCCAGGGCCAAAGGGATCTCACTGCCCTAAAGGAAAGGACACAGTCCTGGTTGGCTTTTCAACCTGATGATTGTAGAGCACCAGGGTGATAAGCAAACAGGCAGTAGCGAGGGAGTGGTTACAGCATGCTTTGGGTAAGACCCAGTGCTCTGCTGGCTTCAGGTTTGACCCAGCACAGTCACAGTGGTGGTGGCCATAGGTGCAAAGGTCATCCAAAGGTCAAGGATAAAGAAAGGATCCTTAAAGGTAGCAAGAAAAAAGAAAACAAATAACATACAATGGATTTGCAATACCTCTGGAAGCAGACTTTTCAGTGGAAACAATACAGGCCAGGAGCGAGTTGTATGTCATATTTATAGTGCTGAAGAAAATAAAAAACTTTGTCCTAGCATAGTATTAATATATCCAGTGAAAAATATCCTTCAAACATGAGGGAGAACCAAAGACTTTCCCAGACAAATGAAAGGTGAGGGATTTGATCAACACTAGCCTTGTGCTACAAGAAATGCTAAAGGGAGATCTTCAATCAGAAAGAAAAGGACATTAATGAGCAATAAACAATCACCTAAAGGTACAAGACTCACTGGTAATAGTAAGTATACAGAAAAACAGAGAATATATTAACCCTGTAATGTGGTGTGTAAACTACTCTTATCCTAAGTTGAAATACTAAATGATGAACCCATTGAAAATAATAACTACATAGCAACATTAATCATCAGAGAATTGGAAATCAAAACTACAATGAGATATTTCACCCCAATTAAAATGGCTTATATCCAAAAGACAATAACAAATACTGGCAAGAACCTGTAGAAAAAAGAACCACGAAACAGTGTTGATGGGAATGTAAATTAATACAACCATTATAGGGAACCATTTGGAGGTTTCTCCAAAAACTAAAAATGGAGCTACCATGTGATCCAGCAATCCCACTAATGGGTATATACCCCCAAAGAAAGGAAATCAGTATATCAAAGAGATATCTGCTCTGTCATGTTTGTTGTAGCACTGTTTACAACAGCTAAGTTGGAAGCAACCTAAGTGTCCATCAACAAGTAACTGAATAAAGAAAATGTAGTACACATACACTATGGAGTACCACTCAACCATAACAAAGGATGAGATCCTGTTATTTGTAACAACGTGGATGGAAATGGAGATCATTATGGTATGTGAAATAATCCAGGCACAGAACTACAAACATTAAAACATTGAAACATTGCATGTTCTCACTTATTTATGGGATCTCAAAATCAAGGCAATTGAACTTATGGCATAGAGAGTAGAAAGACGGTTACCAGAGGCTAAGAAGGGTAGTGGGAGGCTGGGAGTCAGGAAGGTGGGGATGGTTAATGTGCACAAAAAATTAGTTAAATAATGAATAAGACCTGCTATTAGATAGCACAATTGGGTAACTATAGTCAAAAATAACTTAATTGTACATTTTAAAATAACTTAAGTTGTGTAATTGGAGTGTGTTCTTTGTAACTCAAAGGATAAATATTTGAGGGGAATAGATACCTCACTCTCCATGATGTATTTATGTCATATTCCATGCCTATATCAAAACATCTCATGTACTCTATAAATATGTACACCTACAAGATACCCACACATTTTTTAAAAAAATCAGAAATGTGTAGAAATATAGCCTACATGTATGCAAGACAAAATTTTGATGTTATTACATATGAAGTTTTATGACATCTATGTTCCTGCTAACTGGAATTTGACTGAAATAAGGAGCAAACTAAACCCCTCAGCAATGAACATATACCAAAAAACACACCTTTAATATAACAATATGTTTATATCACTTTCACTGATGCCTTCATAATGCCCCAAGCAGGAGAGAAAGGTAATTTCTGGTATAACAACAAATTTATGATCAGGAGGATCCACATATAAAGACTCTACTGACAGTGAACTTGGAGCAAGTTTATAATTAACTACATAGATATGGCCTTCCACTGCAGGCTATGGAAGAGCATGAAAGTATAGTTTACATAAGGAAAAGTGTGAAAATCAAGTTGAGATGCCACAAACAAAATCTGCTATGAACACATAGTATTAGAGTATGTGGTGAATAATTTCACATAAAGAAGGTTGGTAGAATATAAAGAACACAAGAAGAGAAATCTACATATCACTCAAAAAAGAGACAATTGTCTAAGAGGCTTTCATGAGTTTCTTGTGGGAAGATTTGGAAATATTAATGAATACCAGATGCTCAATTATGATGTTCCATAATAAACTATAGAAACTCTCCTCTCAAAAAATCTAATATTTTCAGTTTATTATAATTCTTACTGAGTTCTATGTAAATAACTACATTAAGTGCTGTTCTTAGGTATATACCAGCCGGCAAATATCACCTCTCAAAATTACAGATGAGATTCTGTTTCTAAGTGGGAAAGGCACGAGAGCAGTACCTCTAATGGAATGGTGACTAATTTAGGCTTACTTCTGATTAAAGACATAAAAATTATTGGAATGATAAGATAATAATAATAATTTTTATTCAAAACTTACTAGGTGCCAGTGTTATAAATGTCAAGTATTAATTCATTGAAGTAACAGCAGCCCTAATAAAGTAGTTACTATTATTATTCTCAACCCACTCATGAATATAGAGACACAGAATCGTTACAAAGCAATGAAAGAGAGGATGTCCTAATCTAGTCTATGAACAAAGATAAATTTCCTTACTATAAAGTTCAGTTGCTAGTTTTCTATAATCTTAGGAAAAATACTTAAAGAATATTATTTTCAGCCAGGTGCAGTGGCTCACACCTGTAATCCCAGCACTTTGGGAGGCTGAGGTGGGTGGATCATGAGGTCAGGAGATCGAGACCATCCTGGCTAACACGGTGAAACCCTATCTCTACTGAAAGTACAAAAAATTAGCTGGGCGTGGTGGTGGGCACCAGTAGTCCCAGCTACTTGAGAGGCTGAGGCAGGAGAATGGCATGAACCCTGGAGGTGGAGCTTTCAGTGAACCAAGATCACACCACTGCACTCCAGCCTGGGTGACAGAGTGAGACTCCGTCTCAAAAAAAAAGAAAAAGAATATTATTTTCACTGTCATATGTCAATACCTGGTTAAGAGTAATCAACTGCGATGATTGCTTGGTGTTCCCAATCAGATAGAATTTGCTTTTCAAGCCTCACATGATTACACTATGTTACTAAATAAGAAAGATTCTGATTAAAAGATACACATATGCCAGCAGTTTAAGATGTCATAACCTCTCACAGAATAACACAAATGAGTTTATAACAATTTAAAATTCAGTATCTACCCTTCACTCTGTGATATGGTTTGGCTCTCTGTCCTCACCCAAATCTCATCTTATAGCTCCCATAATTCCCACATGTTGTGTGAGGGACCCAGTAGCAGATGATTGAATCATGGGGGCAGTTCTTTCCCATGCTGTTCTTGTGACAGTGAATGAGTCTTATGAGATCTGATGGTTTTAGAAATAGGAGTCTCTCTGCACAAGCCCTCTCTTTACCTGCTGCCATCTGCATAAGATATGACTTGCTCCTCTTTGCCTTCCACCATGATCATGAGGCCTCCCCAGCCATGTAGAACTGTAAGTCCAATAAACCTCTTTCTTTTGTAAATTGCCCAGTCTCAGGCATGTCTTTATCAGCAGTGTGAAAACAGACTACTACTGTAAATTTGTACCAGTAGAGTAGGGTGTTACTGAAAAGATACCCCAAAATCCAGAAGCAACTATGGAACTGGGTAACAGGCAGAGGTTGGAACAGTTTGGAGGGCTCAGAAGAAGACAGAAAAATGTGAGAAAGTTTGGAACCTCCTAGGGACTTATTGAATGGCTTTGACAAAAATGCTGATAGTGATATGAACAATAAGGTCCAAGCTGAGGTGGTCTCAGATGGAGATGAGGAACTTGTTGGGGACTGGAGAAAAGGTGACTCTGTTATGTTTTAGCAAAGAGATTGGTGGCATTTTCCCCTGCCCTAGAGATTTGTGGAACTTTGAACTTGGGAGAAATGATTTAGTGTATCCAGCAGAAGAAATTTTTAAGCAAAGCATTCAAGAAGTAACTTGGGTGCTGTTAAAGGCATTCAGTTTTATAACGGAAGCAGAGCATAAAAGTTTGGAAAATTTGCAGCCTGACAATGTGATAGAAAAGAAAATCTCATTTTCTAATGAGAAATTCAAGCTGGCTGCAGAAATTTGCATAAGAAACAAGAAGCCTAATGTTAATCACCAAGACAATGGGGAAAATATCTTCCGCATGTCAGAGAACTTTGCGGAAGCCTCTCCCTTCACAGACCCAGAGACCTAGGAGGATAAAATGGTTTTGTGGGCTGGGCCTAGGTCCCTCTGCTGCATGTAATCTAGGGACTTGATGCCCTGCATCCCTTCTGCTCTAGCCATGGCCAAAAGGGGCCAAGGTACAGCTTGGCTGTTGCTTAAGAGGTTGGAAGCCCCAAGCCTTGGCAGCTTCCATGTGGTGTTGAGCCTGCGGGTACATAGAAGTCAAGAATTGAGATCTGAGAACCTCCACCTAGATTTCAGAAGATGTATGAAAATACCTGAATGCCCAGGCAAAATCTTGCTGCAGGGGTGGGGCCCTCATGGAGAACCTCTGCTAGAGCAGTGTGGGAGGGAAATGTGGAGTGGGAGCCCCCACCCTGAGGCCCCTACTGGGACACCATCTAGAGAAGCTGTGAGAAGAGGGCCACTGTTCTCCAGACCCCAGAATGGTAGATGCACTGACAGCTTGCCCCATGTGCCTAGAAAATCTGCAGACACTCAACACCAGCCTATGAAAGCAGCCAGGAGGGGGGCTATACCCTTCAAAGCCACAGAAGCAGAGCTGTCCAAAACCATAGAAACCCACCTCTTGCATCAGCATGACCTGGATGTGAGACATGGAGTCAAAGGAGATCATTTTGGGCTTTAAGATTTGACTGCCTTGCTGGATTTTGGACTTGCATGGGGCCTGTAGTCCCTTTGCTTTGGCCAGTTTATCCCAATTGGAATGGCTGTATTTACTCAATGCCTGTGCCCCCATTATATCCAGGAAGTAACTAACTTGCTTTTGATTTTACAGACTTATAGGTGGATGAGACTTGCCTTGTCTCAAATGAGACTTTGGACTGTGGATTTTTGAGTTAATGCTAAAATGAGCTGAGACTTTTGGGGACTGCTGGGAAGGCATGATTGGTTTTGAAAGGTGAAGATATGAGATTTGGGAGGGGCCAAGGCAGAATGATAAGGTTTCGCTCTGTGTCCTCACCCAAATCTCATAGCTCCCATAATTGGCACATGTTGTGGGAGAGGCCCAATGGGAGATAACTGAATCATGGGTGCAGGTCTTTCCCATACTGTTCTCGTGATAGTGAATGGGTCTCACAAGATCTGATTGTCTTAAAAATGGAAGTTTCTCTGCACAAGCTCTCTCTTTGCCTGCTGCCATCCATGTAAATTGTGGCTTGCCTTCCAACATGCTTGTGAGGCCTCCCCAGCCATTTGAAACTGCGAGTCTAATAAATCTCTTTCTTTTGTAAATTGCCCAGTCTCGGGTATGTCTTTTTATCAGCATCTTGAAAATGGACTAATACATTCTGTCTCATATATGCCACTGTGTCACTGGCTTAGCATCATTTAAAACATTCATTATTTAAGGTACAGTGCAGTGTTTTTCAAGGCTGGCAGTGCATCAGAATCAGGCTGAGAGCATATAACAACCAGGATGTATTAAATCAAAATTTCTATGGATGTCACCAGGAATTAAAAATTTTAGCAAACTCCTTTAGGGGATTCTTATGATTCTTACATTTGTGAACCACTAGTTCACATCATTTAACAGTCCTAGAATGACCTGGGTGTCTGACATATGTACATCAAACCTTGGAAAGGTCCTTAACAAGGTGGTAATAAATACATTTGAAAAATCAAAACAATTCCTGGAAGACTTATTAATGATGGAAATAGTACAACTGTTAAATTTTTCAACTCTACTTAGGCTTGGACCAAAACTATGAATACTATATGTACTAGTTGGTGTTCTCTAGAAGAACAGAACTAATGGAATATATATATGTATCCAACTCCCTTCTTATTCCTGGATCATATATATATATGATATATATATATATAATATATATTATATATTATATATTATATATATATTATATATAATATATATATATACACACACACACATATATATGGGAGTTTATAAAGTATTAACTCACACAATCACAAGGTCCCACAATAGACTGTCTGCAGGCTGAGGAGCAAGGAGAGCCAGTTCAAGTTCTAAAACTGAAGAACTTGAAGTCCAATATTAGAGGGCACAAAGCATCAAGCACAAGAGAAAGATGTAGGCTGGGATGCTAGGCCAGTCTCCCTTTCACATTTTTCTGCCTTCTTATATTCTAGCTGCACTGGCAGCTGATTAGATCATGCCCACCCAGATTAAGGGTTGTCTGCCTTTCTCAGCCCACTCACTCAAATGTTAATTTTCTTTGGCAACACTCTCACAGACACACCCAGGAACAATACTTTGCATCCTTCAATTCAATCAAGTTGACACTCAGTATTAACCATCACAAGTTCACCCCTTGTCAACTGGAGCTCACAAACAACTCCTGAGATCATACATAATCTTCAAATAAAGACAATAATAAGGTCATAATTACACCTAACATAATACAACTATCCTAATACAACTGAAAACACACCAATCCCTAACCCAAATACTATCACTTAAGTTAACAACACTTAATAAAGTTAACAACACTTAAATGCTGATGTAAGTCAATAAATCTTATGTCACATCATAAAGGAGAAAGGAAATATAAGATTTTTTTTAGTACAAGTATGTACATTCACAAACATGTTCTTAACAAAAGAAGGAGGAAATACTCATGACAATCACAATCCTTGTATCTGCAGCTGGTCACATGATTGTAACTGGTACTGATGACTACCCTTTTCTACTACCCATTCTGTATTTCCTTCGTCTTCAGCAAGCACCTTAGCAGCTCATGGATTTTTTCCTAGTGGGGTGACCAAAACCATCATTCCCAAAGGTTCTGGGTCATTTGCAGTCCTGCCTGGATTGGGTTGTTGTAGTTTCCCATTGACCTTAATCACAGGGCATGGTGATACTAAGAGACGCCCTAATGGATCTCCTGTATTTTATGCATGCTCTTCGTTACCTCTGCTATAGAGTGGTAGACTGATTTCTTCTTGATAGTCTGGGTCAGTCACCCCAGCCAACACTGTAACTCCCTTCTTAGCCTGGTTGACTTAAAGGTAGGAGGAGCCCAAAGTGTCCAGGTGGCAATTTTTATTTCCAGTTCATTGGAATCATTGTTGTGTCTCCTGATGGCAGCATTTCTCCCTCTGGAACTAAGACCTCTAGGCCAGCAGAACGTAATGTCACAGCAACAGGAAGCAAACACTTTGCTAGTGGATCACCAGGGATGATAGTGAGTGGTGCTTCCACCCCTTGATTCCTGGACCCGTGAATCCTGGTTATGGGAGAAATAGTACCATATATTGGATGCTGATTCATAGCATACACGGCCTTGTGGAAAACTTTGCCCCAGCCATGCAAAGTATTGTCACCTAGTTGGCATTGTAATTGTCACCTCAAATGGCCATTCTATTATTTTATCAATCCAGCTGCTTCAGGATGATGGGGAACATGGTAAGAGCAGTGAATTCCATAAGCATGAGCCCACTGCTGCACTTCTCTAGCCACAAAGTGAGTGCCTTGGACAGAGGCAATGCTGTGTGGAATACCATGACAGTGGATAAGGCATTCCATGAGTCCATGGATGGTAGTCTTGGCAGAAGCATTGCACGCACAATAGGCAAAGTCATATCCAGTGGAAGTGTCAATTCCAGTGAGGACAAACCTCTGCCCATTCCATGATGGAAGAGGTCCAGTATAATCAAACTGCCACCAGGTAGCTGGCTGATCACCTGAGGAATGGTACCATATCAAGGGCTCAGTGTTGGTCTCTGCTGCCAGAAACTTGAGCACTCAGCAGTGGCTGTAGCCAGGCCAGCCTTGGTGAGTGGAAGTCCATGTTGCTGAGCCCATACATAAGCTCCATCTCTGCCACCATGGCCACATTGCTCATGGGCTCATTGTGCGATGACAGGGGTGGCTGGGGAAAGAGGCGGAGTGTTGTCCACAGAACAGGTCATCTTATCCACTTGATTATTAAAATCCTTCTCTGCTGAGGTTACCCATTGGTGAGCACTCACTTAGGATATAAAGATCTTCAGTTTTTGACCACTCAGAGAAGTCTATCTACATACCTCTTCCCCAAATCTCTTTGTCACCAATTTTCCAATCATGCTTCTTCCAAGTCCCTGACCAGACAAACCATTGGCTACAGTCCAGGAATCAGCACATAATCACACATCTGCAATTATATATCAAATACATACCATTCAAAGTGCACAACCAGGTGCACTGCTTAAAGTTCTGCTCACTGGGAAGATTTCCCTTCAGCACTGTCCTTCAGGGATTTCCTAGAAAGGGACGGTAGTGCAGCAGCTGTCCGCTTTTGGGCACTCCCTGAAAATCATGCAGAGCCATCTGTGAACCAGGCTCTTATCTTCTCTTCTTCTGTCAACGGATCATAGGGAACTCCCCAAGAAGCCATCAGTGTAGGCTGGAGAAAAGAAGGCAGGGTGGCAGGAATGGAGACCATGGGCATTTGAGCCACTTCCTCGTGTCACTTACTTGTACCTTCAGGATATACCTGCTCGAGCCAGATCACATATATACCACTTCCATTTGACGATGGAATTTGCTGTGCACCACTCACCTGATGGCTAGATGAGTCAGAAAGCACCCAGTTCATGATAGGCAGTTCAGGTCACATGGTGACTTGATGATCCATAGTCAAACATTCAGTTTCCATCAAAGCCCAGTAACAGGCCAAGAGGTGTCTCTCAAAAGGAGAATAGTTATCTGCAGAAGATGGCAGCACCTTGATCCAAAATCCTAGAAGCCTCCGCTGTAATTCACCTATCAGGGCCTGACAAAGGCTCCAAACAGCATCCCTATCTGCCACTGACACCTCAAACACCATTGGATCTGCTGGCTCATATGGCCCAAGTGGCAGCGCAGCTTGCACAGCAGCTTGGACCTATTGCAGAGTCTTCTTCTGTAGTGAACCCAACTCAAAACTGGCAGCCTTTTGGGTCACTTGACAAATGGGCCAGAGTAACACAAATGAAGAATGTGTTGCCCCCAAAATCCAAATAGGTCTACTAGGCATTGTGCCTCTTTCTTGGTTGTAGGAGGGGCCAAATGCAGCAACTTATCCTTCACCTTAGAAGGACTATCTCGACAGGCCCCACACCACTGGGCCCTTAGAAATTTTACTAAGGTAGAAGTTCCCTGAATTTTCGTTGGATTTATTTCCCATCCTCTGGCATGCAAATGTCTCACCAATAAGTGCAGTGTGTTTGGTACTTCTTGAACTGGATCCAGGCAGCATAATGCCATCAATTTAATGGACCAGTGTGATATATTTGGGAAGCCAAAAACAATCAAGGTCTCTCCAAATAAGATTATGACACAAAGCCAGAGAGTTGATATACCCATGAGGTAGGAAATTGAAGGTTATTGCTGGCCTAACCAGCTGAAGGCAAATTGCTTCTGATGGGCCTTATGGACAGGAATGGGGAAAAAGGCATTTGCCAAGTCAATGGATGCATACCAGGTACCAGGAGATGTGTTAATTTGCTCAAGCAATGAAACCACATCTTTTATAGCAGCTGCAATTGGAGTCACCACTTGGTTAAGCTTACGATAATCCACTGTCATTCTCCAAGATCCATCTGTCTTCTGCACAGGCCAAATGGGAGGGTTGAATGGGCATGTGGTGGGAATCACTATCCCTGCATCTTTCAAGTCCTTGATAGTGGCACTAATCTCTGTTATCCCTCCAGGGATGGAATTTTGTTTTTGATTTATTATTTTTGCAGGTAGAGGCAGCTCTAATGGCTTTCATTTGGGCTTTCTCACCATAATAGCACTCATCCTACCAGTCAGGTAGCCAGTGTTGGGGTTCTGCCAGGTGCTAAGTATGTCTATGCCAATTGTGTATTCTGGCACTGGGGAAATGACCACAAGATGAGTCTGGGGATGCACTGGGCCCCATGTAAGTCAGACCTGAGCTAAAACTCCATTAATTAACTGACCTCCCTAAGCCCTGGCTTTAACTGGAGGATCACAATGATGTTTTGGGTCCCCTGGAATCAACATTAGCTCAGAGCCACTGTCCCGTAGACCCCAAAATGTTGGGTCATTTCTTTTTCCCCAGTGCACAGTTACCCTATTAAAAGACCAGAAGTCTCCTTGAGGAAAGATGGGAGAAATATTCATTACACCAATTGTTGGTAATGTAGTGGGGTCCTTCCTCATGGAGACCCACCTCACCTTCATTCAAGGGGTTCCGGGTCTGTAAACTGGTTCAAGTCTAGAAATTGACTGAGGGACTATGATTATCTGTTTTTATAATTCGAATTAGCCTTTTGTCCATTGGACCTAGAGGTTTCTTCTTTATGTTAGTTAAGTAGGAGTGCAGTAGGTTTCCTATGAATTTCACTTCTAGGAACACTGTAATTAATTAGACAATGCCAGAGCTCTACACGAGTCAGACTATTCTGATTGCCGCTTTGCCTCTGGTGTCCGTTCCAGTAGCTATGCCCACCTTGCTTTTGATGGTTGAGTGCTGCCACTTGGTCCTTGCCAACTCAAGATCCAATTATCCCCATTGTATTTAAATTTTGTAGTTGAGTGACTGCAGTTCCCACTGTTAGATCTGACATACACAGAGGAGCAAGTATAAGCCTCTTCAAAGATGCTGATGCTACCCTCACAAATCTATTTCACAAGGCATTGGTCAAGGGTATATCTTCTGGACCCTCCCAGCTGGGATGAGTAGGTCTAAAGTGAGTAATCCACTCAGCCATACCAATCTTCCTAAACCTTTAGATCCCTTCCTCTACATTAAACCAAGAGAGATCAGGCATTTCCAGCTCACTTATGGTGGGCCATCTTTTAATCCATATTTCAGCTAACCAAGCAAATAAACTATTAGGACCTTTTTTTTTTTAACTCCCTGAACTGCAACATTAAATGCAGAGTCCCTGCTTAGTGGACCCAAATCAATAAATTCAGCCTGATCCAACTCTATATTCCTTCCACCCTTATCCCACACCCTGAATATATCGATATCGATTCCCATGCCTGTTGCCCAGATTTCTGTTTATAAACATTAGAAAACTCAAGCAGTTTTTTGTTTTGTTTTGTTTTGTTTTGTTTTTTAGTGTAGCATACCTCCTCATGGGTCACATTCTCAACCTCACGTCTAGGGGCCCACTGGGACTTTAGTCTACTTCTACATCTAGAAACAGACAGGGATGTTGGGGGTGGCTCAAGGAGAATCAACATTATCCTGCCTGGCAACTGCCTCAGGGGAGGCCACCACTGTTGCCTTAGGCAGCACAGGGTTCATCTTCCCAGACAGAGGTGGAAAGGCTGATGAGTCAGGAGGGGATGTTGCCACTACTGTTGCCTTAGGCAGCGCAGGGTTCATCTTTCCAGACAGAGGTGGAAAGTCTGATGAGTGGGGAGGGGATGTCACCACTATGGGGGATGGGGATGCTGTTTCTTCTGGCGAAAAAGGTTCATCAGAGTTATAAACTCAATGTCCCCAGCTTCATCAGGGTCCACCCACAACCCCATTCCAAGTTGCAGAGTCCCATTATTTTCCAATCAATGCCCTCACTTTAACAGTAGGCATCTGATGAGGCTGTGCATGCACCTTTCATTGTAGGTCAGTCACTAGCATGATAAGGGCTTGTGTCTGTTTTTCCACAATTTCAAGTCTTTCTCTGTAGGAGATAACACTCTTAATCCGGGCAATCTTGGGAGATTTGAGGCTCAGAATCTGTGTATGAAGCCAGGAGATAGAATCCCTGAGTTCATTTTCTTTCGTCACTTTGTACACTGAACTTGGGAGCAACCAACCAGCTTTATTATGTTCCTTGGTTCTCCACTTATGGTAAAAGGTATTATATAGAGAGAGAGTCACTAAACTCCTTGCCTCTCACAAGCAATGAATCAGGAGTGTCAGATGCATTTATTTTGGATAACTGTCTAAACAGCTCATACCAAGGGCTATCAGTGTTCTCCATACTATTAGAAATAGAGTCTTTAGCATTTTTGGATCTAGTAATATTAAGCAGCCAACTCCAGAAACCCCCAAACCAATGAAAGAAATATATATATATATATATATATATATATATGTATATGTTAAATATTAACTGACATGATCACTAGGTCCGACAACAGGCCATCTGCAGGCTGAGGACCAAGGATAGCCAGCCCGAGTTCCAAAACTGAATAACTTGGAATCCGATGTTTGAGGGCAGGAAGCATCCAGCACGGCAGAAAGATGTAGGCTGGGAGGCTAGGCCAGTCTATCTTTTCACATTTTTCTGCCTGTTTATATTCTAGCCATGCTGGCAGCTGATTAGATTGTGTCCACCCAGATTAAGGGTGGGTCTGCCTTTCCCAGCCCACTGACTCAAATGTTAATCTCCTTTGGCAACATCTTCACAGGCACACCAAGGATCAATACTTTATATCCTTCAATCCAATCAAGTTGACACTCAGTATTAAGTATTACATGGTAAAATGAAATTTGTTTTTGTTCATATGCACAGTCATACATACAGAAACATGTCATGACTATAGTCAAAGCAATCTTTAAAAACAGACTCAGAACTGGGTTTAGATAAAAATTTATTAGACATAAATTATTTAAGTCCCAGGATTGTAGATCTAAAAGCTGGAACAAAATTTATGAAATGATATAATTTTAGGAGATCATAATTTTAGTAGATCATAAAGAAACAGAAGTTTTATACAGGCATATAACTAGTTATTTTCAAAATAGTAAACAAATACTGAAGATTTTCAGTTTACCCAAAAAGTCATTTTTTTCAAAAGAAAAATATATTTTAATTTTCATTGATGCTAAGAAGCCTAATTGACTAAACATAATGTATATCATACAAATAAATGTGTACTATGGATGAAAAACAATATATTTTTAAGTAGTGAGATTTCCTAACCACTTAAAATTACGCATATCAAAAAAAATTATATCTATGTAGCATTATTCACAGGGTATATTTCTCTACCAAAAGGCATTCATGGCCAAGTAAGTCTGGAAATTACCACTTTCTAGTTACCCTGTGGTTGATATATATAATGTACACTAGTATATTAAAGTCTCTGAGCATTCCTGCGATAATCTGTCCATTTTGTTTAATTCGGTGTTTCCAAAACTAATTTTACTAAAGACTCAGTTTAAAAATTTTTAAATGTCTATTATCCCACATTGAATATGTTCTGGAAAACATTGAAGTAAACAAATCTAAAAATAGAATTCTATGGGGACATTATTCACCAAGAAAACAACTTCAACAGAATAAAAGGAATGGCCTTAAAGACTTACACAATATTCTAGTTATGTAGGCAAATTAAAACAAATATACTTAGTGAGTTATGTGGCTTCATTAGAGGGCAAATACTTTAGCTTTATCTTTTCATTTTAGTAAGTTTCCAATTATACATTGAGTTTTCTATGATCACATTTTATTTTATTCTTTTTTTAAAAAATCTTTAAATATGGCTTCATATATGTAACCTCAGCATAACTAGTGAATTCCATAATATAGCAAAATGTATAACAAAATATTTGGGTATGTAGAATAAACAAATGGTTGTAATATGATCCTAATTTTAACTACTAACTTTTGCATCATATAGAGGAAAAGGAGCAAACATAAAATTACAAGCTATATTTATACAGCATCTAAATCAAAACAATTGGTCAGAATTTAAGATGCATTTCAATGTATTTGTATTTCATCTAAATAAAATCTATATATTTTAACTTAAATTTTATAATTTACCAATACTTAATAAAAATGCAATTTTGAAAATGAAAATAATGCTAGGAGACTGTTTCAGACTCCCCATATTACTTATAAGATTAAAAATGGTCTAAAATGATAATCTTAACCAAAGTCATATAGGACTAAACACTTTCCTAGTAATATTTGTTTCTATTTCCTAATGCAATTTAATTTACCCAACCTTTATTGAACAGTTAATATGAATAAAGCCTGTCTAATTCCAATTACAAATAACAGGCTACTGAGACTGTAAAATGTTGCAATTACTTGGCAATCTTATCACAAAGGAAGTAAAGGAGACAAGGTGGAGTTCTGTCCAGAAACAAACCACTGAGAAAATATGATTGTAAAGGGTATCTTGAGCAATGGGCCCAGTATTGCAAAGTATTTACAAATTAAAAGCAAGTTTCTTCTCAGAGGCAATGAATTTCCACAGCAGAATTTCCCTAGTTGTTTTCTGGGACAGTAGCTTGTGACCTCTATGGAATCTTTCAAGATTTTTGGATGACACTAAAAACATGCTTTGAAACCTAGGAATGAAGGAGAAAACTCTCTTCTTTCTTTTATTTCCTCATTTATTTAAGAAATTTTGGTAAAACATTATGAAGTATTACAAAATTGGGGGCTTGGGTCTTTACAAGTTAAAATTATAGTTTTGCTAACACTGACCCTCTGAGGACATGAGTCCCCAAATGCCATTGTGACTGAGCCTCCTGTTTACATAGCTGGTGTTTACATGGACTTTGAACTCAAGGGAACTTGAGAATATGTGGTGGTATTCATTCCATGATATACAAAAATTAACCCAGACCTAGCTGCATATATTGTATGACTAAAAGGAAAGCCCAGATGCCTGGCTATTATTCCCAGGTTTCTCTTGGGGGAAAAAAGGAACTTTAATGTTTGGGATTAAAAATATAGAACATACACACTTAAAACACTCTCACTTTCTCCCACACTCAACAAATCTTATGCCACGTCTAGATACTTGGTGTCCAAGATTTTTATTATTTAGATTTCACCGAAGGCCATCCATACACATAAGTTTATATATAAACACATTTTTTTTTCTAATGGTGAGTGGAAATTTTATAGCTTGTTATCTGTTATACATAAAGATATGCCCCCTTCTCCAAATAATGTTACATCTTAGGGTTTGAATCTGACTGCAAAGATGTATAGTACATTAATTTTGTATGAACAAGTATATTCATTTTGCTGTTTGGGGGCCTACCACCTTTTGTAGTTCATTTCTGTTTGCCTTGTAAGCTGACAGTTATATGAAAAATATAATTCTAGTCACATATGAGGTTTACTGGGGCTTAATCATGAAAGCCCTAGATGGTATACTTATGACTAGATGATATACTGGTGTCATGATGGACCTTGAGGCATCCATGTCTAATCAAAATAGAAAGTAAATCAAGTTTTTCCAAAAGTGAAAAAGGTCAATAGTGGGCTGGCACAATCAATGGAAGCCACTAAAAACAGGGCCACCATTTCAGTGTTGCTCTTAATGTTTGTGGCCGGAATTGGTTCTTCACACAGGCAAATGAGTGGCTGTCTATGCAGTGCAAAAATGAATATGTTTAGAAAAGTCATAATTAAAAAGTCAGTGTAAAAAATCAATACTATCTCTATACAGTAACAATAAAAATTGGAAATTAATATTTTAAAGTAAAAATATTTTAAAATAATTTGTTTTTTCATTGACAAATAAAAATTTTATATAGTCCCTGACTTACAAAGTTTTGACTTTTGAATTTTTGACATTACAATAGAGAAAAAGCAATACTCATTTGGTAGAAATCGTACTTAGAGTACCCATACAACCATTCTGGTTTTATTCTCAGTACAGTATTCAATAAATTACACTAGATATTCAATACTTTATTATAAAGTAGGCTTTGTGATAGATGATTTTGTCCAACTGTAGGCTAATGTAAGTTTCCTGGGCACTTTCCATCTGGGCTAGACTAAGCTATGATGTTTGGAAGGTTAGGAGTATTAAAGGCACTTTTGTCTTACAATATTTTCAACTTATAATGGATTTATCAGGATGTAACTCCATTGTAATTCAAAGAACATCTGTATATTTATCATATGCAAAATTTGTGTTTATATATGCCTACATTGTGGTTGACTAAATCATGCTATTTAACATTTACATCATATCACATACACTTTTTGTGGTGAGATCACTTAAAATTTTCTCATAGCAATTTTCAGTGATACAATACGTTGTCACCAACTATTCACCAACTATTGACACCATGTTATACAATAGATCCCTCAAACTTGTTCCTTTCAGCTAGTTGAAATTTTGTATCCTTTGACCAACAAGTCTACCACCTCCACCCCCAGCTCATGGTAAACACCATTCACTCCCTACCTTTATGAGTTCAACTTTTTAATATTCCACACATAAGTGAGATCATGCAATATTTGTCCTTCCGTGCCTGGCTTATTTCACTTAATACAATGTCCTTCAGGTGCATCCATGTTGCTGCAAATGACAGGATTTCCTTCTTTTTAGAAGCTGAATAGTATTTTGTTGTGTATATATGACATTCTTTATCCATTAATCAGTTCATGGACAATTAGGTTGATTGCATATATTATCTGTAATGAATAATACTCAGTGAACATGAGAATATAGATATCTTTTCAACAACTGATCTTATTTCCTTTGGATATATAGCCAGTAGTTGTATTCCTGGATCATAAGTTCTATTTTTAATTTTTTGAGGAACTTTCATATTGTTTTCCATAATGGCTGTATCAATTTACATTCCCACCAAAAGTGTGCAAGAAGCAGAAGCTCTTTAGTATAATTAGGTCCCAGTTGTCCATTTTTGGTTTTGTTGCAATTGCTGTTGGTGACTTTATAAAAAATATTTGCCAGGGCCTATGTCCAGAACAGCATTTCCTAGGTTATCTTCCAGAGTTTTTATAGTTTTACATTTTACATTTAAGTCTTTAATCTATCTTTTAGTTGATTTTTGTATAAGGGTTCCAGCTTCAATCTTCTGCATATGGCTAGCAATGTATCATAGCACCGTTTACTGAAAAATGAGTCCTTTTCCCACTGCTTGCTTTTATCAACTTTATTGAAGATCAGATGGTCGCAGGTGTATTATTACTGGGCTCTCTATTCCATTGGTCTATGCATCTTTTGTTTGTTTTTATTTTTTCACAAGTACCATGCTATTTTTTTACTGTAGCATTGTAGTATGGTTTGAAGTTGGGTAATGTGATGCCTACAGCTTTCTTCTTTTTGGTTACGATTGCCTTGAATATTCATGCTCTTTTTGGGTACCATATCAATTTTAAAATAGTTATTACTAATTATCTGAAGAATGTCATTGGTAGACTGACAGGAATAGCATTGAATAGCATTGAACCTGTAAATTTCTTTGGGTGGTATGGCCATTTTAACAATATTGATCCTTCTTACCTATGAGCATTGAATGTGTTTCCATTTGTTCATTTCAACTCTAATTTCTTTCAGCAGTGCAAAATTTTGTAATTATCCTTGTGAAGATATTTTACCTCCCTGGTTAGCTGTATTCCAAGGTACTTAATTCTTTTTGTGGCTATTATAAATGGAATTGTATTCTTGATTTGGCTCTCACCTTGGGTGGTGTTGGTATATAGAAATGTTACTCATTTTTACGCATTAACTGTGTATCCTGAAAGTTTGCTGAAGTTGTTTATCAGATCTAGGAGCTTTGGGGTGGAGACTATGGAGTTTTCTAGGTATATAATCACAATGTGTAAACACGGATACTTTGACTTCTTCTATTCCTATTTGAATGTCTTTCATTTCTTTCTCTTGCCTGATTGCTCTGGCTAGGACTTCCAGTACTGTGCTAAACAGGAGTGGTGAGGATGAGCATCCTTGGCTTGCTCCAGGTTTCAAGAGGAATGCTTCCAGCTTTTGGCCATTCAGTATGATGTTGGCTGTGGGTTTGTTATAGATGGCTCTTATTATTTTCAGATATATTCCTTCATTGTCTAGTTTGTTGAGGGTTTTTAACATAAAAGAATGTTGAATTTTATCTGAAGTCTTTTCTGCATCTGTTGAGGTGATCCTGTGGTTTTGTCTTTATACCTGTTTATATGATGAATCACATTTATTGATTGGCATGTTGAACCAAGTTTGCGTCCCAGGAATAAAGTCTACTTGTTCATGATGGATTAGATTTTTGATGGTTCGCTACTATTTTGTTGAGATTTTTGCACACTGTCTTCATCAAGCATATGGCCTGATGTTTTCTTTTTTGTTGTGTCTCTGCCAGGTTTTGGTATCAGGATGATGCTGGCCTCATGGAGTAAGTTAAGAAGGAGTCTCTCCTTTTCAATTTTTTGAAATAGTTTCAGTAGGAATTGTACCCTCTCTTCTTTATATTTCTGGTAGAATTTGACTGTGAATGTATATTTGGCTGGTCCTAAGCTTTTTCTGGTTGGTAGGCTTTTTATTACTGATTTGATTTCAGAACTCATTATTTGTTAGTTCAGGGATTCAATTTCTCCCTTGTTCAGCCTTGGGAAATTGTTTGTTTCTAGGAATTTGTTAATTTCTTCTAGATTTTGTCATTTGTGTGCATAGAGGTGTTCATAGTAGACTCTGAGAGATATATATATATATTTTTTTTGGGCGGGGTCACTGATAGTGTCCCCTTTGTCATTTCTGATTGTATTTATTTGGATCTTCATTCCTTTTTACTTTTAGCCTAACTAGTAGTCTGTCACTGTTATTTATTTTTATGAAGTGCAAACTCATGGATGTGTTGATTTTTAGTATGGTTTTAAGTACCTCAAATTGCATTCAGTTCAGCTCTGATTTTGGTAATTTTTTGTCTTCTTCCTGCTTTGTGGTTGGTTTGCTCTTGTTTTTCAAGAGCAGGAGGGCAGCAGGTATGCTCCCACCGACAGTGGTGGGGTGGCTGGGTGTGCGTGCACTTGCACACTGGCAGGGTCACAGAGGCAAGTTCCACCCACACAAGGGCACCTGCATGGACAAATCTATTTCATGCAAATAGGAAGAGGAATAGAGCAGAGGGAGCTATATTAATATCAGATGAAATATACTTTAAGTAAAAAACTGTAAAAAAAAAAGACAAAGGTTATTATATATTGATAGAGTAAATTCATAAGATGATATAAAAATTGTAAATATATATGCACCCAACATCATAGTGCCTGAAGCAAATATGAAGCTAGTATTAATCCATGAGAAGGGAGAGATAGACTGCAATGAAATAACAGTGGGGAATTTAATACCTCACTTCTAGCAATGCAAATATCATGTAGACAGCAAATCAACAATAATAATTAATAAGGAACTGTATGTCCATGTTGTGTGGAGCGTGTGGGAAAATATCTGCCAGCAAAGCAGAGGGCCGAGGCTGTGGTGGTGCGAAGCTGTGGGTAGGCTGGTGCACCTCAGTGGGGGCCTGTCTGCTGAAGCTCTCCAACAGTCAGGCGTAAGCCTTCCAGCAAAGGAGTTATGAGGAGGGTCCCCAGGAATCACCCTTGTTTGGCATTGAGGCTGCCCTTCAAGAGGGTGCAGTGATGCTGGAACCCAAGGAGAGGCCAGCAGACATGGGGTGCTCAGATCAGACTAGACTCATTACTTGGACAATACTGCTCTGCTCTGTCCAGGTTTGAAAGTCACTCTAAGGCTACATTATTTTAGAGGAGCATGGCAAACTGTGGGATATGGGCAGCTCTGCTCATCTCCCATACTCTACTACAGCTGTTCCTTTGCCAAACTCTACAGGCTGGAGTTCTGTGCAGAGTTCTCCACCACTTCTTTAAGCAACTCTCCCTGCCAAGTCAAGTGTCCATTGATGTCATGGGGTCTTCTGCTTTTAGGATTCTGGAGGTCCATGGTGAGAATGGGCTGCTCCTCACCTGTTCAATTCATCCCTTCCTCAGGAATTGCGGGGGCCAGGAGTGAGTTCTAGTGCTCAGCAGCCCTGTGCTATGTTCCCAGCTTCCTCCCCCTTAATCCTAGCATCTGCATGCTTCCCTATTCACCTTTCAGTTCCTTCCTTCTGAAGATCTGTTCAGAATGTGCCAGTCTTCCCCATGTCCTGGTCTCTTGGTGGGAGATGTTCCTCCTGGCTGTATCTAGTGGTCCGTCTTGGCTCCTCTTTCTTTTTTGATGTAGAATTTTATTGCTGTAAACTCCCCCCTTTGAATCACATTTGCTGAATTTCATAAGTTTTGGTATATTGTGTTTCCATTTTCATATGCTACCAAATATTTTTTTAAATTCCCCTTTTAATTTCTTTTTTGACACTTTGGTTGTTCAGAAGCATGTTGTTTACATTTCATGTGGTTGTGAATTTTCTAAAATTCCTCCTATTCATTTTAGTTTAGAACTAGGATGGTCAGAAAAGATACATGATATGATTTCAATCTTCTTAAATTTGTTAATACTTGTTTTACAGTCTAACATGTGATCTATGCTGAAGAATGTTTCATGAGTTCTTGGGAAGAAGGTGTATTCTTCTGCTTCTGGATAGAACGTTATGTATATGACTTTCAAGTCTCTTTAGTCTAAAGTACTTAGACTTTATTCCAATGCTTCCTTATTGATTTGCTGTCTAGATGATATTTCTGTCACTAGAAGTGAGGTATTAAATTTTCCACTATTATTTCATCAGTCTATCTCTCCCTTCAAATAGATTATTATTTGCTTCATATTTGCTTCAGGTGCTCTGCTGTTGGGTGCATATATATTTATGATTTTTGTATCTTTGTATGAATGCACTCCCTTTTCACAATATGATTATGTTCTTTGACTCTTTTTATAATTTTTTACTTAATGTCTATTTCATCTGATATAAGTATAGCTTCCTCTGCTCTATTTTTGTTTCTATTTGGATGAATTATCTTTGCCCATGCCTTCTTCTTCAGTCTATGTGTCTTTAAGTGTGAAGTGAATCTTTTGTAGGCAATATATTGTTGTTCTTTTAAAAAATCTATTTTGCCATTCTATGTGTTTTGATTGGAAAATTTAATCCATTTACATTCAAAATTGATAGGTAAGGACTTACTACTGCTATTTTTCAGTTGTTTTATGCTTGCTTGTGATCTTTTCTTCTTTCCTTTTTCTCTATTTTATTTTGTGTCTGGATGATTGTTTTGATGGTCTTCTTTGATGAGAGACTATTACGGCTTTGATATCATTACTTGCTATCAGTCTGTTCAGATTTTGGTTTCTTCATGGTTCATTACTTTCTTCTTTGATTAATTTCTTTCTTTTTATTGAGATAGAGAATTACTTTCTTTTCATTGAGAAAGGGTCTTGCTCTGTCACCCAGACTGGAGTGCAATAGCGTGATTGTATCACTTCAGCCTTGATCTATTGGGCTCAAGTGATCCTCTTATTTAAGCTTTCTGAGTTCCTGGGAGCACAAATGCACACCAATACACCTGGCTAATTTTTAAATAATTTTTTGTAGGGATGGGGGTCTCCCCACATTGCCTTGGTTGGCCTCAAATTCCTGGGCTCAAGCAGTCTTTCTGCCTTGGCCTACCAAAGTGCTTGTTACAGGTGTAAGCCACCAAAACTGGCCTGATTCATTACTTTTTATCTTTTGTGTATTCAGTGTCCACCAAGGAATCTTTCAAAAGACCAATCACAACATGAGATACGCTATATAGGACATATAGACATTACGTCCTATACACTGCTGCTAAAACAGGTATTGTTAGGAGCAGGATAAAAAGCTGAGAGAATTCGTCCTTCTATTAAACAGCTTTCTCACTTGCTCCTGCCTTTGTTTAAGGTTTCTCTTGTAGACCTTAAATGTATCTACAGAAAGAATTCTCTTTCTGGAATCCTTGAGCCTCAGAGAGTCTATGTTCTTATGACAATATAATACAGGGCTTTACTGTCCTTGCCATTGAATCAAACTACTTAGCTTCAAATCCTTGTTTTATAAACTATAACAAATTAGCCAGTGACTTGACTCTGTGACTTAGTTTCCTCATCTGTGAAATGTGGCTAATAACAGCAAGTACTTCACAGAGTTGTTATAAAGATTGCATGAATTAATCTATTATAAGGGTTCCAAATTCTGAGTTCTTTTTCAACAAACTCAACTTCAAATGGTAAGATTTACATGTGCAAATAAGTCCTGGACCTAGCTGGAGACTCATGGCAGTAGTGATTCATCCATCTTCTTCTTCTTCTTTTTTTAAATTATTATTATACTTTTTAAGTGCTAGGGTACATGTGCACAATGTGCAGGTTAGTTACATATGTATACATGTGCCATGTTGGTGTGCTCCACCTGTTAACTCATCATTTACATTAGGTATTCTCTTAATGCTATCCCTCCCCCCTACCCGCACCCCACAACAGGTCCTGGTGTGTGATGTTCCCCACCCTGTGTCCAAGTGTTCTCATTGTTCAATTCCCACCTGTGAATGAGAACATGCAGTGTTTGGCATCATTCTGAGCAAACTATCGCAAGGACAGAAAACCAATCATCCATCTTCTTAATAGAGCATTTAATATTTATTAAGCGATGATTTGGTATGTGACAGACACAGTTTTAAGCCCTTATAAACTCAGTATTATTGATCCATTCTACAGATGCTGCATATATAAAGTAGTTGTGAGGATTTGATGTGTGACTTTGGGTAAGTCACCTTATATATCACCATCAGTCTAATGGGGTCAGGAGAAGGTATACATTTCTACTTCATCTACTGGAAGAAGGAAAAAAATGTATAATGTGCTATGAGAGAGACACATATAATATAAAGTTTTTATCTATTATAGATATTATAAACATTACAATGCTATATTTATATATGTTTAGATGAGCTGAAATTTTGAATTGAGTGTACAGTGAGACTTGTAATAATCTAACCTCACCAAAAGGGAGATTTAGCTATATATGATGTTTAATTCACCAGTTGTTTGACAAAAAATAATTGTTTGAGTCAATAAAAAATGATGCTTGTGTGTGCATTGTGACTGAGTGTGCATGGGTGTGTGTGCACATATTACTTTTCAATTAGTAACTGGCTATTTGATGGCATGAGGAATACATAAGAATTGCTTAGTTTATATGACTTAGTTTTATAGGTTTGATATTACCTTCCTAAAATTTAGACTTATTAATTCCCTCACATACAACTGGGAATTGGTTGTTTTCTGAAGACATGCAATAAGTATTGAATTTTCTAGGATTTGGAAATCTATTGAAAATTGTAAAGTGATAAAAATATAATGTATGAACCCAAGTCCTGGAAATAGCTAAAAGAAAAATTAATATTTTCTAATGTACTAAAAATGACATTGTTTATGAAATGGGAAATTATTGTGGATTTTTACACAAGTCTATTATGATTCTGCAAAGTTTTCCTTAATGGATTCTTTCTTTTAAAAAGAGAAGTTAATGTCTACATTGTGCCATAGGCAATCAGAGTTTAATATATTTATTTAATGCATAAAATATTCATCAAGAAATGTTTTCATGCCGATCAATATATAAACCCTTTCTAAAGACATTTGAGAGTGTTAAGAAGAGATCAAGGAAATATATGAGCTTTTCTTTTCCTGGAGAGTTAGACAAGGAAAGCAGATGAGATATAAAATTTGAAAATACTGAATTTCAGAGTCCAAAATTGAATGTGTCTTTCATGATCTCTTTTTTGCTATTATAAAATATACAAACTGGCCAGGTATGGTGGCTCACATCTGTAATCCCAGCACTTTGGGAGGCCGAGGCAGGCCGATCAGAAGGTCAAGAGATCAAGACCATCCTGGCCAACATGGTGAAACACAGTCTCTACTAAATATACAAAAATTACCTGGGCGTGGTGGCACGTGCCTGTAGTCCCAGCTACTAGGGAGGCTGAGGCAAGAGAATTGCTTGAACCCAGGAGGCAGGGGTTGCAGTGAGCCAAGATTGCGCCACTGCACTCCAGCCGGGCGACAGAGTGAGGCTCTTCTCATAAATAAATAAATAAACAAACAAACAAGCAGACAAACTAAGCATATCCTTCTTCTAGAGTGGAAGTTCAAAAGAGTGTATGAGTCAGTTCGTGATATTTTCTGTATCTCTTGCAAGTCCTAATTAAATGCAAGCAAACTATGAAAAATATCTAGCCACAGAATCCTTTCCCTTGTATTCTATGTAAATTAGGTTATTTTAGACTAAATCAAACTAGCATTGCCTACAAAATGTATTTTGATTTGATTTTTAAATGACTCCAACAAAAATCCTGAAGCAAAAACCAAAATATTATAGCACAAGGATCTCTCTGCCTGCCTTCTCCTCAGTTCTCTCAAAGTTTGATTCTGGAATTAAACTATTTTGGTTATAATTATATAGTCACTTTAAATTTATGAGGTAGTCCCATTTTGTTATTGAGGTATACAGATATTGTTAAGTACAGTATATTATTATTTAGTTATTTGGTACCTGAAGGAAATTTTTTTAAAACAATGAAATTATAAAATAAAAAGACATGGAGTGGTGAAATAAATAAATTTTGTAAAAGACCCATTGATTTGTTGCCTAAAAAAAAAACAGTTCACCAATAAAGACACACATAGAATAAAAATAAATGGTTGGCAAAAGATATTACAGGCAAATGAAAATCAAAAAAGAGCAAGAATAGCTATACTTATAGCAGGAAAAAATGTGTTTCAAGACAAAAACTATAAAAAGAGACAAAGAAGGTTGGTATATAATGCAAGGTTGCCAATTAAACAAGATAATATAATAATTGTAGTTATGACCATAATTTAATACAACAAGGAAATAAGTAACAGGAATTTTGGAGACTGTCTGAACACATGGAAATTAAGCAATATGCTCTTGAATGATCAGAGGGTCAATAAAAAAAATTTAAAATAAAATTTAAAAATTTCTTGAAACAAATGATAATGGAAATGCAACATACCAAAACCTATGGGATATAGTGAAGATTGTAATATGAGGAAAATTTTTAACTATAAGTGTCTACATCAAAAAAGTAAAAGAAAACTTCAAATAAAAAACCTAACAATATATCTTAAATAGAAACGCAAGAGCAGTCTAAATCCAGAAATAATAGAATTAAAGAAATAATAAAATCAGTGCATAAATAAAATTGAAATGAAGAAAACAATACAAAAGATCAACAAAACGAACAGTTGTGTTTTTTTTTTTTTGAAAAAATAAAATTGAAAAACCTTTAGCTAGACTAAAGTAAAAAAAAAAAAAAAAAAAGAAGACCCAAATAAAATTAGAGATGATGGAAAGGAAATATTACAACCAAGACTACAGAAATTCAAAGGGTCATTAGAGGCTACTATGAGCAACTATATGCCAATAAACTGAAAAACCTGGAAGAAATGGATAAATCCCTAGACCCATATAATTTACCAAGATTGAACCAAGATGAAACCAAAATCTGAACAGACCAATAGCAAGTAATGATATCAAAGCTGTAATAGTCTCTCATCAAAGAAAAGCCCAGACCCAATAGCTTCACTGCTGAATTTTACCAAATATTTAAAAAGGAACTAATACCAATCCTATTCAAATTATTCTATAAAGTAGAAGAGGAGGGAATACTCACTCCCAAACTTGTTCTACATGGCCAACATTACCCAAATACCAAATTCAGACAGAAGATACATCAAGAAACAAACTACATGCCAATATCCTTGAACACTGATGCAAAAATTATTAACAATATACTAGCAAATCAAATTCAACAACACATTAAAAAGTCATTCATCACAACCAAGTGGGTTTTACCCTTGAGATGCAAACATGGTTCAACATATTCAAATCAATCAATGTGATACATCATATCAAGAGAAAGAAGAACAAAAACCATATGATCATTTCAATTGATGCTAAAAAAGCATTTGCTGAAGTTCAACATCCTTTTATGATAAAAATCCCTAAAAAAACTGGGTGTAGAAGGAACATACCTCAACACAATAAAAGCCATATATGACAGACCCTCAAATAGTATATACTGAATGGGGGAAAACTGAAGCCTTTCCTCTAAGATCTAGAACACAACAAACATACCCACTTTCACCACTGTTATTCAATATAGTATGGAAGTCCAACTAGAGCAATCAGACAAGAGAAAGAAATACAGGACATACAAACTGAAATGGCAGAAGTCAAATTATTTTTGCTTGCAGATGATATGATCTTACACTTGGAAAAACCTAAAAACTCCAAAAAAAAAAAAAACTATTAGAACTAATAAACAAATTCAGTAAAGTTGCATGATACAAAATAAACATACAAAAATTAGTAACATTTTCATATGCCAACAGCAAACAATCTAAAAAAGAAATCAAGAAAGTAATTCCATTTAAAATAACTACAAATAAAATCAAATACCTAGGAATTAAATTAACCCCAAAAGTGAAATATTTCTACAATGAAAATTGTAGAGCACTGCTGACAGAAATTGAAAAGGACACAAACAAGTTGAAATATATTTTATGTTCATGTTTTGGAAGAGTCAACACTGCTAAAATGTCCATACTACACAAAGTAATCAATAGATTCAATGCAATTCCTATTAATATACCAATGACATTCTTCACAGAAACAGCAAAAACAATCCTGAAATTTGACCGGGCAGGGTGGCTCATACCTGTAACCCCAGCACTTTGGGAGGCTGAGGCAGGTGGATCACCTGAAGTCAGGAGGTTGAGACCAGCCTGACCAACATGGAGAAACCCCATCTCTACTAAAAATACAAAATTAGCCAGGTGTGGTGGTGCATGCCTGTAATCACAGCTACTCAGGAGTCTGAGGCAGGAGGCGGAGGTTGCAGTTAGCCGAGATCGCGCCATTGCACTCCAACCTGGGCAACAAGAGCAAAACTCTGTCTCAAAAAAAAAAAAAAAAGAAAAGAAAATTATATTGAACCACAAAAGACCCACAATAGTCAAAGCCATCCGAAGCAAAAAGAACTAAACTGGAGGAATCACATTATCTGACTTCGAATTATATTAAAGGGCTACAGTAACCAAAACAGCATGGTACTAGCATAAAAACAGACACATAGACCAATGAAACAGAATAGAAAATCCAGAAATAAATTTACACATCTACAGGGAACTCATTTTCAACAAAGATTCCAAGAATGCATGTGGGGGACTTGTTGGGCCAATAAATGGTGCTGGAAAAACTGGATACCCATATGCAGAAGAATGAAACTAGGCCCTTCCCTTATTTTTGTCATACACAAAAACCAAACAAAATGCACTAAAGACTTAAGCCTAAGACCTCAAACTATGAAATTACTAAAAGAAAACATTGGGGGAAAAGCTCCAGGACATTGGACTGGGCAAAGATTTCTTGAGTAATATCCTACAAGCACAGGCAACTAAAGCAAAAATGGACAAATGGGATCACATCAAGTTAAAAAGCTTCTACACATTGAAGGAAACAATCAACAAATAGACAACCCACAGAATGAAAAAAATATTTCCAAACTACCTCTCTGTAAAGGGATTTTAGCCAGAACATATACGGAGCTCAACCAATTCTATAGGAAAAAAATCTAATAATTTGATTAAAAAATGAGCAAAACATCTGAATAGATATTTCTCAAAAGAAGACATAAAAATAGCAAACAAGGATATAAAATGGTACTCAACATCATTAATCATCAGAGAAATGCAAATCAAAACTACAATTAGATATTATCTAACCCCAATTAAAATCATTTTTACCCCAAAGGCACATAATAACAAATGCTGGTAAGGATGTGGAGAAAAAGCTACATGTTTGCACTGTTTGTGGGAATGGAAATTAGTACGACCACTATGCAGAACTGATTGGAGGTTCCTCAAGAAACTAAAAATATTATCCAGCAATTTAACTGCTAAGTATATATTCCAAAGAAAAGAAATCAGTATATTGAAGAGATATCTGCCCTCCCATGTTTGTTGCAGCACTGTTCACAATAGCCAAGATTTGGAAGCAACCTAAGTGGCCACCAAAAAATGAATAAAGAAAATTTACTACTTGTACACAATAAAAAAGAATAAGATCCTGTTATTTGCAGCAACATGGATGGAATCAGAAGTCATTATGTTAAGTAAAATTAGCCAGGCACAGAAAATCAAAATTCACATGTTCACTTATTCGCGGGAGCTAAAAATGAAAACAACTGAACTCATGGAGATTAGAGAGTAGAATAATGGTTACCAGGGGCTAGAAAGGGTTTTGTTAATGAGTACAAAAATATAGTTATATAGAATGAATGAGATCTAGTATTTGATAGCACAATAGAGTGACTACAGTTAAAAATAATCTGTTGTACATTTTAAAAAGTATAATTAGATTGTTTAAAACACAAATAAATTATAAATGCTTGAGATAATGGATACTCCATTTATCCTTATGTGATTATTATGCATTGCATGCCTGTATCAAAATATCTCATGTACCCCATAAATCTACATACCTACTATGTACCAAAAAACATTAAAAATTTAAAAAATTACAAAAAATGATTTCATCAATTACTATGGAGTACATTTTGGCAATCTAATTGCCTACCTACAATCTATCACAAATACACATATTCTTCTATCCAGAATTTTTACCTTTAGGAATTTATCCTTCATCTGTATTTCAAAAATTTTTCAGAGGTTTGTGTATTAAAATAATTACTGAATCATTATTTGTAATAACAAAAAATTGAAAACAACCCAAATGTCCATATATGAGACAATTTAGTAAATGAGGGTAGGCAGTGTTAATAGAATGCTAGGCAGAAGTTAAAAAACACAAAGGCAGGTCTATTTGTATCAATATGAAATATTCAATGAGCTATATTATTTCGAGAAAAGAGCTAGAATTTATAACACTGTAAATTACACTTGGCTTAAAATTATGAATGCATTCATATACTTATAAACACTTAGAATATCTCCAGAAAGATAGATAAAATTTATTAATAAAAACTATGAAAGGTGATTAAATAGATCGACTGGCATACAGAGTAGGTGGGAGACCTAGCTTTCATTTAATTTCTTCCTATTAAACATGTATTTTGTACAGGGATTATCTATTAATATAAATTAATTATAAAAGGTAATATATATCTAAAAATCATTGCTTACACTGAAAATAACAAAGAAGGGAAACACACTACTAATGGGAAAAATAAATAATAGACATGTTGGGAAAATAAAACTTAGTCAATGAACACAAATGATTTTAAGCTGCTAGTATTTAGTGCTAATACTTAAAAATACTACTGAGAAGATTGCAATGTGGTAAAGATTTATTTACATAAATTGTTGGGTCAAAATAATTGCAAAGAGAACACCTTTCAGCAGCAATTAGAAGAAAAATTAAAAGTAAAATATTGTTAGCTGACAGTGTTTGCAAACCACACATGATGAAATAGGCTGTATTCAGAGTGGTAGACTAAAGGAAAACAAAGTTCCTAGAAAGAAGCTGGACTTCTCTTGTATGAGTCAGAAGCGTCACCCTGCAACTTTACAATATGTCTAAGACTAAGAGCTAATAAATATAACTCAGGACCTAAAGGAAGGAAGAATACAGTAAAATTTATCCCAGAATATCTCTGCAAGGTGGGGACTAGGTAGGTTGCCAACATCTATATGAAAGAATAAACTATAATCAGAAGTTTGCCTTTAAAAATTTATTTTGCTGGTTGGAAGGCAAACATTACTGTTCCTACTTCTAGAACTATAAATTTACGACATATTCAGCCAATTTATCAATTTAGTTAGAATTATATGTGGTTTGTGACTGACTGACTCTTTTTTCTTCTTGTGTCTTAATGCTTTTCAATGTTGTTGGATTATTCTGATTTGATCATATATTTATAAAGTTTGAGTGTAACAAAATCTTAAAGAAAGTAATTATCCTCACCAGCACACAGTGTAGTAAAGTTACAGTTACTTCAGTTATTGGTTATTGTTGGCGCATAATAACAAAGATAATCCAGAAATTGTTAAAAAATTATACCTTAAATTGTTAAAAAAAATTAGACTATGCCACCAGGCAGGCCCCATCTCCCATATTTGGGATTACAATTCAACATGAGATTTGGGTAGGAACACAGATCTAAACCATATCATTAATTTTACAGTAATATGTTTAAATATATTCAAATATATTTTTTGCAAACCAGGTTCTTTAAATCAATGTTAAATAAATACTAAGCCAAAATAATTCTACTTATATTTAGCTATATGTACGCTACTTATTTTTATTTAATTTTAAAGTATACATTATATAAATATATATAATAGAACAGATACTCATTCCTACCCCACAAGTTTTATAATTTTTGCCTTAATGAAAGAAAGCAAGTTTTTTACAGCTATCACATTAAACTCCAAGAAACTTACTGGCTTATAACTAATATATTATTAAGAATATATAAATAGATAATATTTATTATTTTGGAAGTCAGAAATCTGACATGGGCCTTACTGGACTAAAATCAAGGTGCCAGTAGGGCTGCATTCCTTCTGGAGGCTCTTAAGAGAGAAATTTCCTTTCCTTTCCTCTCCTTTCCTTTTTCCTCTCCTTTTCCCTCTCTCCTTTCATTTCCTTTCCCTTTCCCCTTCCCTTTCTCATTCCCTTTCCCTTTCCCTTTCTGAGACTGCCAACACCCTTGGTTCATGAACTCATTCCTTCATCTTCAAAGACAGCAATGATAGGTTGAATCTTTCTCACATCACAGCCCTGGACCTCCTTTTCTGCCCCCTCTTCCACCTTTAAGGACCCCCGTGATTACATTGGGCCCACTTGGGATAATCCAGGATAATATTCCTATCATAAAGTCAGCCAATTAGCAATCTTAATTTTATTTATTTATTTATTTTTTTTTTTCTTTTTATTATTATTATTATTATTATACTTTAGGCTCTATGGTACATGTGCGCAACGTGCAGGTAAGTTACATATGTATACATGTGCCATGCTGGTGCGCTGCACCCACCAACTCGTCATCTAGCATTAGGTGTATCTCCCAATGCTATCCCTCCCCCCTCCTCCCACCCCACAACAGTCCGCGAAGTGTGATGTTCCCCTTCCTGTGTCCATGTGTTCTCATTGTTCAATTCCCACCTATGAGTGAGAATATGCAGTGTTTGGTTTTTTGTTCTTGCGATAGTTTACTGAGAATGATAATTTCCAATTTCATCCATGTCCCTACAAAGGACGTGAACTCATCATTTTTTATGGCTGCATAGTATTCCATGGTGTATATGTGCCACATTTTCTTAATCCAGTCTATCATTGTTGGACATTTGGGTTGGTTCCAAGTCTTTGCTATTGTGAATAATGCCGCAATAAACATATGTGTGCATGTGTCTTTATAGCAGCATGATTTATAGTCCTTTGGGTATATACCCAGTAATGGGATGGCTGGGTCAAATGGAATTTCTAGTTCTAGATCCCTGAGGAATCGCCACACTGACTTCCACAAGGGTTGAACTAGTTTCCAGTCCCACCAACAGTGTAAAAGTGTTCCTATTTCTCCACATCCTCTCCGGCACCTGTTGTTTCCTGACTTTTTAATGATTGCCATTCTAACTGGTGTGAGATGGTATCTCATTGTGGTTTTGATTTGCATTTCTCTGACGGCCAGTGATGGTGAGCATTTTTTCATGTGTTTTTTGGCTGCATAAATGTCTTCTTTTGAGAAGTGTCTGTTCATGTCCTTTGCCCACTTTTTGATGGGGTTGTTTGTTTTTTTCTTGTAAATTTGTTGGAGTTCATTGTAGATTCTGGATATTAGCCCTTTGTCAGATGAGTAGGTTGCGAAAATTTTCTCCCATTTTGTAGGTTGCCTGTTCACTCTGATGGTAGTTTCCTTTGCTGTGCAGAAGCTCTTTAGTTTAATTAGATCCCATTTGTCAATTTTGGCTTTTGTTGCCATTGCTTTTGGTGTTTTAGACATGAAGTCCTTGCCCATGCCTATGTCCTGAATGGTATTGTCTAGGTTTTCTTCTAGGGCTTTTATGGTTTTAGGTCTAACATTTAAGTCTTTAATCCATCTTGAATTGATTTTTGTATAAGGTGTAAGGAAGGGATCCAGTTTTAGCTTTCTACATATGGCTAGCCAGTTTTCCCAGCACCATTTATTAAATAGGAAATCCTTTCCCCATTTCTTGTTTTTGTCAGGTTTGTCAAAGATCAGATAGTTGTAGATATGTGGCATTATTTCTGATGGCTCTGTTCTGTTCCATTGATCTATATCTCTGTTTTGGTACCAGTACCATGCTGTTTTTGTTACTGTAGCCTTGTAGTATAGTTTGAAGTCAGGTAGTGTGATGCCTCTAGCTTTGTTCTTTTGGCTTAGGATTGACTTGGCAATGCGGGCTCTTTTTTGGTTCCATATGAACTTTAAAGTAGTTTTTTTCCAATTCTGTGAAGAAAGTCATTGGTAACCTGATGGGGATGGCATTGAATCTGTAAATTACCTTGGGAAGGATGGCCATTTTCATGATATTGATTCTTCCTACCCATGAGCATGGAATGTTCTTCCATTTGTTTGTATCCTCTTTTATTTCCTTGAGCAGTGGTTTGTAGTTCTCCTTGAAGAGGTCCTTCACATCCCTTGTAAGTTGGATTCCTAGGTATTTTATTCTCTTTGAAGCAATTGTCAATGGGAGTTCATTCATGATTTGGCTCTCTGTTTGTCTGTTATTGATGTATAAGAATGCTTGTGATTTTTGTACATTGATTTTGTATCCTGAGACTTTGCTGAAGTTGCTTATCAGCTTAAGGAGATTTTGGGCTGAGACAATGGGGTTTTCTAGATATACTATCATGTCATCTGCAAACAGGGACAATTTGACTTCCTCTTTTCCTAATTGAATACCCTTGATTTCCTTCTCTTGCCTAATTGCCCTGGCCAGAACTTCCAACACTATGTTGAATAGAAGTGGTGAGAGAGGGCATCCCTGTCTTGTGCCAGTTTTCAACGGGAATGCTTCCAGTTTTTGCCCATTCAGTATGATATTGGCTGTGGGTTTGTCATAAATAGCTCTTATTATTTTGAGATACGACCCATCAATACCTAATTTATTGAGAGTTTTTAGCATGAAGGGTTGTTGAATTTTGTCAAAGGCCTTTTCTGCATCTATTGAGATAATCATGTGGTTTTTGACTTTGGTTCTGTTTATATGCTGGATTACATTTATTGATTTGCATATATTGAACCAGCCTTGCATCCCAGGGATGAAGCCCACTTGATCATGGTGGATAAGCTTTTTGATGTGCTGCTGGATTCTGTTTGCCAGTATTTTATTGAGGATTTTTGCATCAGTGTTCATCAAGGATATTGGTCTAAAATTCTCTTTTTTTGTTGTGTCTCTGCCAGGCTTTGGTATCAGGATGATGCTGGCCTCATAAAATGAGTTAGGGAGGATTCCCTCTTTTTCTATTGATTGGAATAGTTTCGGAAGGAATGGTACCAGCTCCTCCTTGTACCTCTGGTAGAATTCAGCTGTGAACCCATCTGGTCCTGGACTTTTTTTGGTTGGTAAGCTATTGATTATTGCCACAATTTCAGCTCCTGTTATTGGTCTATTCAGAGATTCAACTTCTTCCTGGTTTAGTCTTGGGAGGGTGTATGTGTTGAGGAATTTATCCATTTCTTCTAGATTTTCTAGTTTATTTGTGTAGAGGTGTTTGTAATATTCTCTGATGGTAGTTTGTATTTCTGTGGGATCAGTGGTGATATCCCCTTTATCATTTTTTATTGCATCTATTTGATTCTTCTCTCTTTTTTTCTTTATTAATCTTGCTAGTGGTCTATCAATTTTGTTGATTCTTTCAAAAAACCAGCTCCTGGATTCATTTATTTTTTGAAGGGTTTTTTGTGTCTCTATTTCCTTCAGTTCTGCTCTGATTTTAGTTATTTCTTGCCTTCTGCTAGCTTTTGAATGTGTTTGCTCTTGCTTTTCTAGTTCTTTTAATTGTGATGTTAGGGTGTCAATTTTGGATCTTTCCTGCTTTCTCTTGTGGGCATTTAGTGCTATAAATTTCCGTCTACACACTGCTTTGAATGCATCCCAGAGATTCTGGTATGTTGTGTCTTGGTTCTCGTTGGCTTGAAAGAACATCTTTATTTCTGCCTTCATTTCATTATGTACCCAGTAGTCATTCAGGAGCAGGTTGTTCAGTTTCCACGTAGTTGAGCGGTTTTGAGTGAGATTCTTAATCCTGAGTTCTAGCTTGATTGCACTGTGATCTGAGAGATAATTTGTTATAATTTCTGTTCTTTTACATTTATTGAGGAGAGCTTTACTTCCAAGTATATGGTCAATTTTGGAATAGGTGTGGTGTGGTGCTGAAAAAAATGTATATTCTGTTGATTTGGGGTGGAGAGTTCTGTAGATGTCTATTAGGTCTGCTTGGTGCAGAACTGAGTTCAATTCCTGGGTATCCTCCCCCTTAATTTTAATTAGCAAACTTAATTTTCCATTGCCATGTAAACTTAACACCTTCATAGTTCCAACAATTAGGATGTGAACATCATTGGGAGACTATTATTCAGCCTATTATATGCGAAACAAAAATTATGGGAGGTCATTGTTTTGGACAGCTCCTGCACTAAACTCCAGCAGACCAGGCCAAACCAGAAGAGTCACCTGGGCTAAGTGCCATGTAATCAAAGTGAACTTTGAAACAAGCCAGTTTTCAAAACAAAAACAAAGAAAATAAATAAGAAAACAAAAAAAAACCCCAACAAAACCACAGAAGCATGACAGCAACCAATCAGAAGGCATGCAGTTAACCAAAAGTTTCCTCTATTTTAACTCCATACGGGAAGTAACTTTGAAACAACCAATATGCCTTTGTTTTATTATTGTTTTCCAGGATTAATTCTTCATTTATGCTTTCTTTAGCCCTTTTCTGACTATAAAGCCAATCTTCTCTGCTCAGCTCATGGGAGCACTTACTTTATTTTATAGCATGGGATGCTTCCCCAAGTCATAAAAACATGTATATAAGATTCAGTTCTCTCATTCCTCACTCCCAAAATATGTTTATGCTTTTTAAATATATTCATGAAACATATGTTTCTATAGAATTATTTTATGTGTTTTAAATTTTCCAATAACAATATAATATTTATGAGAACTTACATCTTGGTTTGTCCAGGATAGTCTGCTTTATGCTCATTGTTCAACACATGTATTAATAGCACTTCTCAAGTAACATTACTCATATCTTTTTGCAGCTAGCAATTTTCACTCAACATTTTTTAAAAGTTCATGTTGCTACTCATAAATCAACATTGAAATGAAATAGGTAAATTTTCTGTTTTGTAGTTTAGTAATTCAAAAATTTTAAATATTATGACTCTACATTTGTATTCACATATGACACACACTTCTTATATTATACTTTTGTAGTTAGTCATGAGAATGCTTGGACTTAGACTTGATATGCTTATTTAAAACCACTTTCTTGGAGACCCCTCTTGATATTACAGTCTTTAGACATCCAGATGTCTCAGATTTTTTATTATGTCTTTGTTTTTCTTCTGTCAAGTGTAAGTTTGTTGGTCATTTACCAATTTAATGAGCTCTTCAGTTTTCATGATCATTGCTTAGACATTCTGTAAGCAATTTGTTGTAATTCCCAGATTCTTCTGTAATTAAACCCTTCTGATTGAATAGGCTAGATTAATAAGCTATATTCCCTCATGGCATAGGCCTATTAGAGCTCTTTTAAAAACTGATCTTATAACTAATACTTTTCAAAACAACACTTGTTTTGGTACCAGTACCATGCTGTTTTGGTTACTGTAGCTTTGTAGTATAGTTTGAAGTCAGGTAGTGGGATACCTCCAGCTTTGTTCTTTTTGTTTAGGATTATCTTGGCTTATACGGGCTCTTTTTTGGTTCCATATGAAATTTAAAGTAGTTTTTTCGAATTCTGTGAAGAAAGCCAGTGGTCCCTTGATGGGGATAACATTGAATCTACAAATTACTTTGGGCAGTATGGCCATTTACACTATATTGATTCTTTCTGTCCACAAGTATGGAATGTTTTCCATTTGTTTGTGTCCTCTCTTATTTCGTTGAGCAGTGGTTTGTAGTTCTCCTTGAAGAGGTCCTTCACATCCCTTGTAAGTTGGATTCCTAGGTATTTTATTCTCTTTGAAACAATTGTAAATGGGAGTTCACTCATGATTTGGCTCTCTGTCTCTTATTGGTGTATAGGAATGCTTGTGATTTTTGCACATGGATTTTGTATCCTGAGATTTTACTGAAGTGGCTTATCAGCTTAAGGAGATTTTGGGCTGAGACAATGGGGTTTTAAATATAGAATCATGTTATCTTCAAACAGAGACAATTTGACAGATATATAGACCAACGGAACAAAACAAAGGCCTCAGAAATAATGCCATACATCTACAACCGTCTGATCTTTGACAAATTTGACAAAACAAGCAATGGGGAAAGGATTCCCTATTTAATAAATGGTGTTGGGAAAACTGGCTAGCCATATGCAGAAAACTGAAACTGGACCCCTCCCTTACACCTTATACAAAAATTAATTCAAAATGGATTAAAGATTAAATGTAAGACCTAAAACCATAAAAACCCTAGAAGAAAACCTAGGCAATACCACTCAGGACACAGACATGGGCAAAGACTTCATGACTAAAACACCAAAAGCAATGGCAACAAAACCCAAAATTGATAAATGGATCTAATTAAACTAAAGAGCTTCTGCACAGCAAAAGAAACTATCCATCCAACAAAGGGCTAATATCCAGAATCTACAAGGAACTTAAATTTACAAGAACAAAATCCTATCAAAAAGTAGGCAGAGGATATGAACAGACACTTCTCAAAAGAAGACATTTATGCAGCCAACGAACATATGAAAAAAAGCTCACCATCACTGGTCATTAGAGAAATGCAAATCAAACCCACAATGAGATACCATCTCAGGCCAGTTAGATTGGTGATCATTAAAAAGTCAGGAAACAACAGATGGTGAAGAGGAGAAGATGTGGAGAAACAGAAATGCTTTTACACTGTTGGTGGGAGTGTAAATTAATTCAACCATTGTGGAAAACAAAGTGGCGATTCCTCAAGGATCTAGAACCAGAAAAACCATTTGACCCAGCAATCCCATTACTGGGTATATACCCCAAGGATTATAAATCATTCTACTGTAAAGACACATGCACATGTATGTTTATTGCGGCAATGTTCACAATAGCAAAGATTTGGAACCAACCCAAATGCCCATCAATGATAGACTGGATTAAAAAATGTGGCATATATACAGATGGAATACTATTCAGCTATAAAAAAAGGATGGGTTCATGTCCTTTTCAGGGACATGGATGAAGCTGGAAACTGTCATTCTCAGCAAACTAACACAGGAACAGAAAACCAAACACCGCATGTTCTCACTTATAAGTGGGAGTTGAACACACTGCATGTTCTCACTCATAAGTGGGAGTTGAACAATGAGAACACATGGACACAGGGAGGGGAACATCCCACACCACCCTATCGGGTGGTAGGGGGCTGGGGAGGGATAGCATTAGGAGAAATACCTAATGTAGATGACAGGTTGATGGGTGCAGCAAACCACCATGGCACATGTATACCTATGTAACACATCTGCACATTCTGCACATGTATGCCACATGAAGTATGTGTATGTATATATATACATATATATAAAGTATATATACACATATATATAAAGTATATATACATATATATAAAGTATATATATACACATATATAAAGTATATATATACTATATATACATATATAAAGTATATATATACATATATAAAGTATATATGTATATATATATAACACTTGTATTCTGAAACTGATTCAGTTTTAAACTCACAGTATTTCTTTTTTCATTTAAGCTTTTACGTATAATTAATACAAACACATTGCACATATTTAATTGGGTACCATGTAATGTTTCAGTGCATTATACATAGTATAATGATCAAATTGTTGTACTTGTTATTTGCTATAGTCACCTTACTGTGTAATAGGAAACCAAGACCTATTCTTCCTATCTAACTGTAACTTTGTATCCACTGAATAACCTCTCCTGGCTTTCCCTTTTCCCAACCCTCCATCATTCCCCTGATAACCACCATTCTACTTTCTACTTTTACAAAATCATGTTTTCTAGATTCCACATAAGTGGGGTCATATGATGTTTGTCTTTCTTTGCCTGGCTTATCTCACTTAATGTAATGTCATCCATGTTCATTTATGTTGATGCAAATGCCAGAATTGAATTCTTTTTCGTGTTTACATAATGTTTCTTTGTATATTTACACATCACATTTAAAAAAATCCATTCACTTGTAGATGAGCACTTAGGTTGATTCCATATCTCGGCTATTGTGAATAGAGCTGCAATAAATATGGGTGTTCAGATGTACCTTTAGTGTACTGGCTTCACTTCCTTTGTATTCCCATAGTGAGACTGTTGGATCATATGGTATTTTATTTTTAATTTTTAAAGGAACATTTATATTGTGTTCCATAATGGCTTTACTAATTTACATTTCTGCCAGCAATGTATAAGGATTTCCTTCTCTCCACATCCTCACAAGAATTTATTTTTCATCTTTATTAATCATAATACCTATGGTTAATAGGCATTCTGTGACTGGGGTGAGATGATATCTCACTGTGGTTTTGATTTTCATTTTCCTGATGATGACTGATGTTGAGCTTTTCTCATATATCTGTTGGCAATTTGTGTCTTCTTTGAGAAATATCTACTCAGATCTTTTGTCAAACTATTAATTGGGTTACTTGTTTTTTGCTGTTGAGTTGTTTGAGGTCCATGTGTATTTGGAATATTAAACCCTTATCATAATGTAGTTTACAAAACTTTCTCCCATTCTGTAGGTTTTCATTCTATTGATTGTTTCCTTTGATGAGCAAAAGCTTTTTAAATAGATACAATCCCATTTGCCTGTTTTCACTTTTGTTGCCTTTGCTTTTGAGGTTTTATTCAAAAATTCCTTGCCCAATCCAATTTCATGTAGCATTTCTTCTATTTTCTTCTAGTAGTTTTATAATTTCAGGTATTTGTTCCATTTATAGTTTATTTTCGTATATGGTGAGAGATAGGGGTCTAGTTTTACCTTCTGTATGTAGATATTCAGTTTTCCCAGAAACGTTTACTGAAAAAACTGTCCTTTCCCCAATATGTGTTCTTGAGGCCTCTGTCAAAGATCAGGTGGATCTAAATGCATGTATTTATTTCTGGGTTCTCTATGCTATTCCTTTGGTCTGCGTGTCTGTTTTTATGACAGTGCCATATAGTTTTGGTTACTGTAGCTTTGTAGTATATTTTGAAGTTACATAATTTGGTGCCCCCATTTTGTTATTTTTGTTCAAGATTGCTTCATCAATTTGGGTCTTTTGCGTTTCCATATGAATTTTAAAATTCTTTATTTCTATTTCTGTCAAGAATGTCACTGGCATTTTGATAGGGATTGCATTGAATCTGTGGGTTGCTCTGGGTAATATGGGCATTTTAACAAAGTTAATTCTTCTAATCTATGACCACAGGATATCTTTCTATTGATTTATTTACTCTTCAA
Organism: Pongo abelii; assembly: GCF_028885655.2. Taxonomy (NCBI): domain Eukaryota; kingdom Metazoa; phylum Chordata; class Mammalia; order Primates; family Hominidae; genus Pongo; species Pongo abelii. The sequence goes on along the minus strand of NC_071990.2, from coordinate 75,077,604 downwards.
TTTATTTCATCAGTATTTTACAGTTTTTTTTGGTAGAGATCTTTTACCTCCTTGGTTAAGTTTTTTTATAGGTGTTTTATTCTATTTTATTTTTAGATATTGTAAGTGGAGTTTATTTCTTTCTTAGCTCACTATTGGTGTATAAAAATGCTACTAATATTTGTATATTAATTTTGTATCCTGCAACTTTACTAAATTCATTTATTATCACAATTTTTGGGTGAAATCTTTAGGGTTTTCTATATATATTATTTTGTCTGTAAACAGGAACAATTTTATTTTATCTTTTCCAATTTGCATGCCCTTTTTTTTTTCTCTTGCCTAATTGCTCTGGCTGGAGCTTTCCACACTATGTGGAATAAAAGTAGTAAAATTGTACATCACTTTTTGGTTTTAGATCTTAGAGTAAAATATTTCAACTATAACCCATTTGGTGTAATGTTAGCTGTGGGTTTGTCATATATGATCCTTATTGCATTGGGCTATGTTTCTTTTATACATGATTTGTTGAGGGTTTTTATTATAAAGGGATGTCAAATTTTCTCAAATGCTTTTTCAGCATCTATTGAAATGATCATATGGTTTTCATCCTTGATTCTGTTAATATGATGCATCACTTTTATTGATTTGCATATGTTGAATCATCCTTGCAGCCATGGGATACCACTTGATCATGGTGAATGATCTTTCAGTATGTTGTTGAATTCAGTTTGCTAGTATTTTGTTGGAAGATTTTTACATATATGTTCCTTAAGAATATTGATCTGTAATTTTATTTTTGTTGTTATTGTTGTTGTGTCCTTGTCTGGTTTTTTTTTTAACTTTAAACAGGGAGGTTTAATATGAAGAATTATGTAAACTATGATAGGAGAGAACTACAGACATAAAGAGAACTCTAACGAGTAATTGGAGATTGAAGCAGAGTATCTTAAATAGGACAAACTTAGTAAAGGTCCCTTCCCAAGTTTGGATATCACGCTTCACTGGAGAAGGTATATTTGGAGCCCACTGGTTGGGGAAGTCCAGATATGGTCACTGTAAAAGTAAGAAACATCTCTTCAGGGTACAGGTGGGTTAGGACTAGTGGGCAGAGAACTGTGGAAGAGAACTGCAGCCAGGAACAACTCTCAGGGACTAAGAGATGCGAAGCTAGTGGGTAAGTGGACTCATGGATGAAACTTCAGGGACAGTATCTAAGATGTTGTTTCCAAATCAGAAGAGCCATAGGAAGGAGGTCATCAGGCTTCAGCTGGAGCTGCGATTCCTCCTAAATGTTTCACAAGGGACTTTTGTGGAAAAGCAACATCCAGCATTCCCACAGATATACCACTGCTTGTCTGATTTTGGTATCAGAAAAAGGCTGTCCTCACAAAATGAGTGTGGAAGTTTTCCCTCCTCTTCATTTTTAAAAAATAGTTCACATAAAATTGATAGTTATTTGTGGTTTTTTGTTTGTTTGTTTTTTACTGTTTGGTAGAATTTAGCAGTGAAGTGATCAGGTCCTGGGCTTCTCTTTGATCAAAACATTTTTATTATTGCTTTGATCTTATTACTCATTATTGGTCTGTTCAAATTTTCTATTTCTTCATGATTTAATCTTGGCAAGTTGTACTTGCCCAGAAATTTCTCTATTTCTTCTAGGTTTTACAACTTGTTGGTGTGTCATTGCTCACAGTAGTCTCATATAATCCTTTGTATTTCTGTGGTATCAATTGTAAAACCTCCTTTTTGTTTCTTTTTTTAAATCTAGCTAAAGGTTTGGTGATTTTTTTTTCAAAAAAACAGCTCTTTTTTGTTGATCATTTATATTTGTTTAGTATCTATTTCAGCTCTTTCTGCTTTGATCTTTATTATTTCTATTTTATACTTATATGGGTTTAGATATTCTTGTTTTTCTAGTTCCCTGAGGTTATTTTAAGATGTTTATTTCACATTTTGATGTAGGAATTTGTCACTAGAAACTCTACCTTAAATGTGCTTTTGCTGTGTCCCATAGGTATCAGTATGTTGTGATTTCATTTTCATTTGTCTCAAAGTATTTTTTAATTTCCTTTTTAGTGTCTTCATTGACCCATTGTTTGTTCATAAGCATGTTAATTTTAATGTGTTTAAACAGTTTCCAAAAGTTCCGCTTATTATTGATTTCTAGTTTTATTGCGTTGTGTTCAGGAAAGATACTTGAAGTGATTTAACTTTTTAAAAAATTTTAAGACTTCTTTTGTGGCCTAACATATGGTCTATCTTGGAGAATGCTCCATGTGTTATTGAGAAGAATGTGTGCTCTGCAGCTGTTGGGTGGAATGTTCTGCAAATGTCTATTATGTCTATTGGGTCTAGAGTGTGGTTTAACTTTGATGTTTCTTTTTTGACTGCCTGCCTGAATGATCAGTCCAATGTTGAAAATGGGATGTTGAAGTTTTCTATTGTATTACAGTGTGTCTTTCCCTTTAATTCTGTTAATATTTGCTTTATATATTCAAGTAGATCAGTGTTGGGTATGTATGTATTTACAATTTTTATATACTACTGCTATATTGACTCTGTTATCATTATATATGACCTTCTTTGTCTTTATAATTTAGACTTAAACTTTACTTTATCTGATATATAGGTATAGCTACTCTTGCTCACTTTAAAAAACTATTTTAAGTTTCAGGATACATATGCAGGATGTGCAGGTTTATTACACAGGTAAACATGTGCCATGATGGCTTGCTGCACCCATCAACCCATCACATAGCTATTAAGCTCCACTTGCATTAGCTATTTATCCTGATGCTCTTCCTCTCCCTACTCCCACCTGTCAGGCCCTAGTATATTGATCATTTAATTTGGGTATCTTTTTCCATCCCTCTGCTTTTAGTCTATGTGTGTCTTTATAAAATAAATACAGTTGTTATAGATGGCATATAGTTGGGTCTTGGTTTTCATCCATTCAGCCACTCTATGTCTTCTTAATTGGAGAACTTTTATATAATTATGTTGATATGTAAGGTTTACTAATAACATTTTGTTACTTGTTTTCCAATTGTTTTATCACTACCCTCTTTCTTTCTTCATTTCTCACTGTCTTCCTTTGTGGTTAAGTGATTTTTCTCTGGTTATATGTTTTAATTCTTTGCTTTTTATTTCTAGTATGTCTATTATAGGTTCTTGCTTTGTGATTACCATGAGACTTAAAAAAAATCTTATAGCTATAACAAGTTACTTTAAACTGATGACAAATTAAGTTTGATTGCAAAGAAAGCAAACAAAAACTAACAAACTTTACATTTTAAAACTCCATCCCCAAATTTTGACTTTTGGACCTCTCTATTTACATTTTTTATATTGCCTAGATCTTAACAAATTGTTGTAGTTATTTTTAAAATATATTTGTGTTTTAGTCTTTAGACTAAAGACATGAGTAATTTACACACCTCAATTATGGTATTAGAGTATTCTGAATTTCTTTTTATATAGTTGCTTCTTGAACAACAGTGCTTGAACTGTGCAGGTCTACTTATACACAATTTTTTTTCCATCTCTGCTACCCTGAGACAGCAAGACCAATCTTTTCTCTTAGTCCTTCTCCTCATCCTACTCAGTGTGAAGATAATGAAGATGAAAGGCTTGATGATGATCCACTTCCACTTAATGCACAGTAAATGTATACTTGCCTTTTGAATGATTTTATTAAATTTTATTTTCTCTAGATTATTGTATGAATACAATATATTATACATATAAAATACGTGTTAAACTGTTCCTGTTATTGGTAAGGCTTCTGGTAAATGGTAGGCTATCAGTAGTTGTGCTTTAAGAGAGTAAAAAGTTATATGTGAATTTTTGACCGCATAAGGTGTTGGTGCCTCTAACTCTCACATTATTCAAAGGTAAACTGTATTTGCTTTTACCAGTGAGTTTTATACCCTCAGATATTTTCTTGTTAGTTACATATTAATGCTCTTTTTTTCAGACAGATTGAGAAACTCTCTTTAGCTTTTTATGTAAGACAATTTTGGTGGTAGTGAATTTCCTCAAATTTTGTTTGTGTAGGAGCATTTTTTATCTCTTGTTCATGTTTGAAAGATAGTTTTTCTGGGTACAGTATTCTCAGTTGCCAGTTTATTTCTTGTTCCTTCAACACTTTGAATATGTCATCTCACTCACCCCTAGCCTGTAAGGTTTCCATTAAGAAGCCTGGTCCTGGATATACTGGAGCTCCTTTACACATTATTTGTTTCTTTTCTCTTACTATTTTTAGAATCCTATCTTCTCCTTGATCTTTGAAAGTTAGTTTATTATATGCCTTGGAGTAGTCTTCTTTGAGTTGAATCTGCTTGATGACTTTGACTTTCCTGTAGATATTAATATCTTTCCCTAGTTTGGAAATTTACTGTTATTATCTTTTTGAATAAGCTTTCTATCCCTTTCTCTTTCTCTATGCTCTCTTTAAGGCCAAAGACTCTTAAATTTGGTCTTTTGATATAATCCCCTAGATCTCATAAGCATTCTTCATCCGTTTTTATTTTCCTCTCCTATGACTTTGTATTTTCAAATAGTTGGTTTTTGAGCTCACTGATTCTTCTGTGTAATCAGTTCTGCTCTTGAGACCATCTAATATAATTTTTGGTTCATCTATTATATTTTTCAGCTCCAATTTTTAAAATTGTTTCAATCTCTTTGTTAAGTTTTTCTGATAAATTTTTGAATCTGCATATTTGTGTTTTTTAAAAAGTTAATTGAGTTTCCTCTAAACATCTATTTTGAATTCACTGTCTGAGAAGTCAAACATCTCTATTTCTTCAGTATTGGTCACTGGCACCTTACTTAGTCCATTTGGTGAGGCCACAGTTACCCAAATGTTCTTGATACTTGTGGAAGTTTGTTGATGTCAGGGTACTGAAGAGTTGGGTATTTATTTCATTATTTGCAGTCTTGGCTTGTTTGTACTTGTCCAGAGGGCCTTCCAGGAATTTAAAGGGGGGCTGACTGTTGAGTTCCCTAAGCCTGTGGTTACTGCAGCTCTTTCAGCACAAGAGGGCACCCTAATCCCAAGTAAACTGTGGCTCTCTTGAATAATCCTAGGACCCAGCGCTGATTTGCTTGGTGATAATCAGGGAAAGTTCCCTGGGTTCCCAAGTAAAGTCCCTAGCTCACTTCCATCTCTTTCCCCCAAGCAGAAGAAGTCATTCGCTGTGCTATGTTGCCTGGAGTTGGAGGAAGGATGATGCATACACTGCTGTTTTCACTTCTTCTGGAACCACACTTGGTTGGACCACCGCCTCCTAGTTGAGTGCAGCATCAGGGCTCACCAAAGGCCCCTGATTACTACTGTCTGGCTGCTGTTGATATTTATGCAGGGCTCAAGGCAACTTTATTTAGCTAGAGGTAAAGCTGGCTTGGAGTCAGCTTTGTTCCACCTGGCAGCAGATTCCCTACTGGCTTGAGGTGGGTCTAGAAGCATTCTTGGGAGTACCAGCCTGGAATTGGGGTCATGGGGTTCTGTTCATTGCTGTGTTTTACTATACCAGGGCTGGTACTAGATTCCCAGACAAAGTCCCCTAACCTCCTCCCTCTCCTTCCCCCAAGGACAAGGAGTTTTTCTTCTGACTGCACTACCTGGTGTTGGGAGAGGGGTGATGCATGCACTTCTGTAACCAGCACGACTGATACTGGTTTACACCCATGCCCATGGCCTCCCAGACTAGTACAGCCATAGGGCTCACCCAAGGACTGTGGCTGTTATGGCCTGCCTGTCAATGAAATTTATTCTGAGCCTTAGACAACTTTAGGCAGCGGGTGATGAAATGGGTCAGGACTCAATTCTTCCCACTGGTGCAGCCAATACTCTTCAGTCCCAGAGTGGGTCTAAATGCTCCCTCCATGAGCACCAGCCTATAATCAAGGGCCATGGGTTTCTGCATGGTGCTGTATTTCACTGTGGTGAGTTCTAACATAAAGTCTCATAAACACTTCCTTCTCCCCACCCCCCCCGTGCAGATTATCTCTTATGCTGTGCTGCTTGGGGTTCAGGCAGGAGTGCTACATGCCATGAGCGACTAGAGACTGTCCTTCCTACCCTCTTCAATGTGTCTTTTCTTGTTATTATGCTAAAACCAGGAACTGTGATCTCCCACCTGATTTCTTTAGCTCTTGTGACAGTGGGTATTTTCTTGCATAAACAGTTGTTTAATTTGATGTTCCTCTGAGGGAATGATTGCTGGAGGGTTCTTATCCAGTATTTTGTTCTACCTCTCTCTCTTTGTTCTTGCTCATCATTGAATACCTTGATCTATCAACCCCTCCCCCAATACCCCCCTCAAAATAAGTGTGCCAAAATTCCCTCTATAACTGAATTTTTTTTTCTTTTATTTCTGTCAATTTCTTTTTTAAAAAAATGTATTTTAGGGCTATAACATTAAACATTAAATATATAAAGATTCATATTTTTTTTACCCTCATGGTGAATTACTTCATTATCATTCTTACCAGATTTTCTTTTCTCATTAAAAAACACTAAACATTCACTTTTGGCTAATATTTATGTGGTTGTTTTCCGTCTCATTTTTATAAATCTTTCTTTATCCTTTAATCTCATTTTTATAAATCTTTCTTTATCCTTTATATTCAGATTTCACTTATGAATTTTATTTTGTAATTTACTTTTACCATATTTTAACTGGTAAAATTAAATTTCTCTAGATTTAGTATAAGCACTGATGATATACACTTTGTCCCATATAATGTTGTACTTTCTATATATGGCTTTCCTGTTGCTTCTTGAATATGTTTGATTTAGACACAATGACTAGCTCCTCTGTCTTCATAAATAATAATGAGAACATTTTAACTCTCATCACCAACTTTCCTTTAATTTACTGCCATCCAGTATTTTAGTTCCGCATTGTTTTTATTCTTATTAGTTACTATTATAGACCTTTACATTCTGTGCTGTTTAAGTTAACTCATATAGTTACCAATTTATTTTTTCATCATTTCTTCTTGATACTTAGTTCATTTTTGATTCAGTTTCCTGGTGTGTATCTTATAGAAGATCTTTTAATATGGTTTTTTTCATAATCAGTTGTCTCAGATTTTGTGTGAATAAAATATTTTATATTGGCTTTTGATAATTAAGTTCTTTTTAAAATTTCAGGTTACATCTAGTATGCTTCTGCCCTTGTGACATATTATATCTTCACAAGCTTGCCACAGAAATGTCTGCCATCTCACAAAGTCTTCTACAATGTGACATCATCTCTCCCACATTGAGAGATGAGATTTATGCTACACTTCTCCCCACAATAAAACTTTTTGGTTTGTTACTGGCTTTTAACCAATTGATTGTGGCAAATATGCAGCTGCCTATATTTCAATGCAGCCAAAAAGAGTAATGTAATTTTTAACCTTACACACACACTGACTTATGCGCTCTGAATGACCATTTACTAAGTTTGACTATCATGAGGTCACTTGAGGAAATACAGTCTTCTAAAAAAGATCATATGAGGTTCTGGTCACAGCCTCAACTGAGATCCCAGTTAGCATCCAGAATCAGCCAACACACATGAGTAAAGGCACTTCTAATGACTCCAGTCCCCAGCTGTCAAGTAATCCAAGCTGTCTTATTGTTCCAGCTGAGGATCTAGACATCTTGCAGCAGAAGCGAACAATTTCCACTGTGCTGTATCCAAATTCTTGGCCCACAGACTTTGTAAGCATAATCAAAATGATTTTTCATGACATTAATTTTATGGCAATTGATTATGCAATGATATTAACTGGCACAAAAATGAGCCATCTTCTGATCCATTTTTGTTGTTCCAAAAACTTTTTCGTCTCATTCCTTTTTGTATAATTTGTATCATCATTCTAGTTGTGTTTAGATTTTCCTTTTTGTCTTTGAGAAAGAAAAAAACTTGAAAGATAGATAAAGATAGGGTATAGCATAGAAGTAGATAAATAAATAGATGTCAATATTGTGTTTTAAAATAAAAACACTACCTGTTTCAGGCATGGGAGAATTGTTTCTATCACATAATATGTCCTTTGAAAACAACTAGAGGACTATTTAAAAACTTTTTAAACATATGTTTGAAAACATTGGAGAACTATCAAGACAGCAAGAACTTGAGGTAGGAAGATCCTGTACAGAAGGGGAATCAGGGGTGAGCCCAACATCTAGTATTCCTCTCAAAGCCTTTGCTGATTCACGAGCAGAAGAACAGAGTTTGAGATGTTGAGGTGAATATTAGGTAGTTTAATAGGAATTTAGCAATCAAAACTAAAGTTTATGGCTTTCTAAGGAAGAGAGCCCTTCAGAATTTCACTTGGAAACTAAAGAACTACAAGTTGGGCACAATGACAAAGTTAAAGCAGCCAAACCTGTTAACAATTAAAGCTTATCTTAAAACCAGTTTAATACCAGGCCAGATATTATCTTTCTCTATTAACTGTTTGCCAAAATCTAAAAAAATGGCTCTGTAGTCATTAACATCATTCAAAACTTTAAATAATTTCCATAATTTTTCATCACATCATTTGGCATTCAATAAAAAATTACTTAGAACATCAGGAAGCATAACCAAATTACAAAACAGGAAAGAAAGAAAAGAAAAATCATAAAAAATACAATAGACTCACAAATGATGTAGGTATTAAAATATACCAAATATATAAAATAACTATAACATGTTCAAGAATATAGGAAAAAATAAAGAACCTAAGCAAAAAATGAAATATATATATGTGTCTGTATATATATATTCTGCATATATATATATATATATACACACACACATACATATTTGGGTTTTACACACACACACATAAACTATAAATCCTACAAACAAGAAATAAAATAACTGAAAGTAAGACTGAATACATGATTTTAATGGGAAATGAGACATTGCTAAAGAGAATAATAGTAATCCAGATAGAATACAGATCAGTAGGAAATAGAGAGACTAAAGAATAGATTGACTAAAGGATGGAAATAGGAAATAGAGAGACTAAAGAATAGATAGACTAAAGGATGGAAAATGGGAGTATCATACAAATTACTGGAAGAGAAAATAGTTAAAAGTTAAACATATGCTTAAAATGGCACTCCAGAAGAAGTAAAAGGATATGGGGCAGAAACAATATCTAAGGCTATAATGGCTGAGAATTTTCCAAAAGCCGCATATTTAAGGTATGTTATAAAGAGCACCACACATATACAAAAATAGTAAACCTGCTGAAATTCAAAGAGAATAGGACATATTTTAGGAAGCCATAGAATACGACACATGATTTTAAAAGGAGCAACATTATAAATTTCAACACACATTCAAAAGAAGATATCATAACCAGAAGACAATGGATGATATCTTGAAAGTATAGAAAGAAAAAAAAATTGCAGACAACCTAAAATAAAACATCCTTTCAAAATAACATTGCAGATGACAAAGATCAAGTAAAATAATCACCAAGAAGGCCTGCACAAAAAATAATTAAGAAAGAGAATTCTTTGTACAGAAGGGAAACAATTCCAGAGACAAATATAGGTATAGAGAGACGACTAAAGAACATCAGAAAAAACAAATGTTTCAGCAAATCTAAAATAATACTAATTGTATTAGTAATAATATCATGTGTGGCTTAAAAATATATACAGATTTGTACAACAAAAAATTATAAAAGATAGGGTTTATAAATAGAATTAAAGTATTCCAAAGTGTATACATTGTTCAGAAAGCCTTAAAGTATTTATTTGTATTAGATGTTAATGAAAGTAGAATGCAAATTGAAATTTTAGTTTAATCATCAATAATATTAAAAATCTATAAGAAGCTAATAGAAAAGGAAAATGGAATAATAAAGATACTTAATATATCCCCAAACATGTAAGAAAGAGGAGGAAAACATGTAAACAAATACAATAGAGAACAAAGCATAAGATGGTATATTTACATCCAAATATGACATTAATTGCGTTATATTAAATTGAAATTAAATTATAAGACCAAGAATGTCAAATTCAATTTTTTAGGACAAAAATAAAATACTTTTAGATTTTAAAAAAGCCACATGCTACTTATGGCAAAAGGCACAAACTAAAGAAAACTCATACAGATGAATGTAGATATCCATCAAATAGACTTAAGCAATAAACAAAGTGGAATACTTAACAATAACAAAAGTGTCAATCACAGAAGGACAAATTCTTGACATATACACAACGAATAATACAGGCTCTAACTTTATAAGGTTAAAATAGCTACAAATAAAAATTTTTAATAACACACAATCAGATTTTAATACACATCTCCTAGTAACTGATAAAACAAGCCAACAAAAATATCAAAATCAGTAGTGCAGTGTATTTAAGCATCCTGATTAACAAACTTGATAAAGTTAACATATAGAATACTGAACCTAAGAACAACAGAACTTATTGTATTCAAGTGGATATGAATATTTCTCAAAATTGACCACATGTGGGGTAACAACTATATCTCAACAATTTTTAAAAAATTGAAATCATAGTCTTATTTTGTATTACAGTGAAATCAAGCTAGACATCAATATTTAGATTATTTCTAAATCCTAAAATGTTTGGCTATACTGCAATAATGTAACTAGCCTCAAGATTAAACAAGATATAGAAATTAAAATTATAAAATATTTTTAAATAAAGGACAATGAAAATGTAGTCATTTTAGAAATATATATAAGGAAAAAATTAAAGAATCAATGGAAATTGTTGACCTAAACATTTATGTCAAAAAGTTAGAAATGAAGCAGCAAATTAAACACAAAGTAAAGTAGCAAGTGATAAAAAAGAACAAAAATTAATGGAAACAAAATATATAGCAAAAGGAATAAACAAAGCTAAAAGTTGGTTTATTAAAAAACAATAAAACTAATAATCCCTACTAAAACTGATTATGTGAAAAATATACGTGGTACCAATACCCAATTTCAAAAATGAAAAGGTGAACCACTTTAAAATTCTACTGACATTTTAAAAGATATTTTGATGAAATGGACAAGTTCCAAGAAAAACATAGTGATAGAAATGGTCAGAAGAAGAATACATTAAAATCATAATAGTTACATATTAAATAAATTGATTAGATATCTTCCAATAAAGAAAACTCCATCCCCAGAAAACTTACTCGCTGGTAAATTCCTTCAAACTTTTATGGGAAAAAGAGCAGCAATCTCACACAACTCTTGTGTAATTACATAATGTGAAAAGATAAAACACCTCCTGACTGATTCATGAGACAAGGATGACTCTGATTTCAAACCATAACAAGCACACTATAAGAAAAATAGAGACCAATAATTTTCATAATTTTAGGCGCAAATTTATGAACAAAATAAATCTAGCAATATATAAATAGGATAATACATCACAACTGAGTTGCTTTTCTTCTAGGAATGCCATTTGTTTACCCTTAGAAAATCAATGTAATTTCCACATTTTTGAATATGGGTATCTACTAAACCTACTAGTCTGGTCAAATAAAGTTTAACCCAACAGGGAAGTCTATGAGCTATTGTAAAACACATACTTCAGAGGTATCTGACACTCCTCTAATAGGGGAAAGGAAATTCAGTTTACAGCAACTTCTATTAGTCATTCATTGAGTTTTCCTAGCAATTGCTCATTCTCTTTAATACTTGGTTTGCTATTATAGGCAGAAAAGCTCCATGGAGCAGAGAACACTCTCAACAATTAAAAAAAAAAAAAAACCTGTGGGTGTTGGCAATTAGAAGTCAGGCTGGTGGTGTGCATTAAGAGGTAAAGGCAAGAGAATCTGGTTGGGTTATCAATAACTGCTACTGAACACCTAAATAAATAGAGAGGTATACTGTTTATACATTGAAGAACTTAGTATTATAAAGACGTCAATTATTCCCAGAGTGATAATGATTCAATGAAATCACTTTCAAAAATTTTCCATGAAATTAACAGGCTAATCCTAAAATGTACATGGAAATTAAATTTTCCATATAAAATGGGGGGTTGCTGTCCAATGGGCATATAATTTCATTATATAAGATGAATAAGTTCTAGAGATCTACTATATAACATTGTTCCTATACTTGACACTGTATTGTGCACTTAAAATTTTAAAAGAATAGATCTCAAGTTAAGTCTTATTACCATAATTTTAAAAAAAATAGCTAAGATAGTCTCAGTGATGAACAAGTTGGAGAGCATATAACTTATAAAAACAGATATCAAGGCTAATTTAAACCTATAGTACTGAAGACAATGTAGTATTAATATAAGAATAGACAAACTGGCAAACATTTAGAAGAATCAGGAAACAGGCCCACATATATATAGACACATGCTTTAACCAAATTTACCATGCACAGAGGAAAATAATGGCTCTCTTAATGAACAGTCCCAGCTCAACAGGTACAAGGTGGAGCTGGTACCATTCCTTCTGAAACTATTCCAATCAACAGAAAAAGAGAGAATCCTCCCTAACTCATTTTATGAGGCCAGCATCATCCTGATACCAAAGCCTGGCAGAGACACAACAAAAAAGAGAATTTTAGACCAATATCCATGATGAACATCGATGCAAAAATCCTCAATAAAATACTGGCAAACCGAATACAGCAGCACATCAAAAAGCTTATCCACCATGATCAAGTGGGCTTCATCCCTGGGATGCAAGGCTGGTTCAACATACACAAATCAATAAACATAATCCAGCATATAAACATAACCAAAGACAAAAACCACATGATTATCTCAATAGATGCAGAAAAGGCCTTTGACAAAATTCAACAACCCTACATGCTAAAAACCCTCAATAAATTAGGTATTGATGGGATGTATCTCAAAATAATAAGAGCTATTTATGACAAATCCACAGCCAGTATCATACTGAATGGGCAAAAACTGGAAGCATTCCCTTTGAAAACTGGCACAAGACAGGGATGCCCTCTGTCACCACTCCTATTCAACATAGTGTTGGAAGTTCTGGCCAGGGCAATCAGGCAGGAGAAAGGAATAAAGGGTATTCAATTAGGAAAAGAGGAAGTCAAATTGTTCCTGTTTGCAGATAACATGATTGTATATCTAGAAAACCCATCATCTCAGTCCAAAATCTCCTTAAGCTGATAGGCAACTTCAGCAGAGTCTCAGGATACAAAATCAATGTGCAAAAATCACAAGCATTCTTATACACCAATAACAGACAAACAGAGAGCCAAATCATGAGTGAACTCCCATTCACAATTGCTTCAAAGAGAATAAAATACCTAGGAATCCAACTTACAAGGGATGTGAAGGACCTCTTCAAGGAGAACTACAAACCACTGCTCAGTGAAATAAAAGAGGACACAAAGAAATGAAAGAACGTTCCGTGCTCATGGATAGGAAGAATCAATATCGTGAAAATGGCCATACTGCCCAAGGTAATTTATAGATTCAATGCCATCCCCATCAAGCTACCAATGACTTTCTTCACAGAATTGGAAAAAACTACTTTAAAGTTCATATAGAACCAAAAAAGAGCCCGCATTGCCAAGTCAATCCTAAGCCAAAAGAGCAAAGCTGGAGGCATCACGCTATATGACTTCAAACTATACTACAAGGCTACAGTAACCAAAACAACATGGTACTGGTACCAAAACAGAAATATAGACCAATGGAACAGAACAGAGCCCTCAGAAGTAATACCACACATGTACAACCATCTGATCTTTGACAAACCTGAGAAAAACAAGCAATGGGGAAAGGATTCCCTATTTAATAAATGGTGCTGGGAAAACTGGCTGGCCATATGTAAAAAGCTGAAACTGGATCCCTTCCTCACATCTTATACAAAAATTAATTCAAGATGGAATAAAGACTTAAATGTTAGACTTAAAACCATAAAAACCCTACAAGAAAACCTAGGCAATACAATTCAGGACATAGGCATGGGCAAAGACTTCTTGTCTAAAACACAAAAAGCAATGGCAACAAAAGCCAAAATTGACAAATGGGATCTAATTAAACTAAAGAGCTTCTGCATAGCAAAAGAAACTACCATCAGAGTGAACAGGCACCCTATGGACTGGGAGACAATTTTTGCAATCTACCCATCTGACAAAGGGCTAATATCCAGAATCTACAATGAACTCCAATAAATTTACAAAAAAAAAAAAGCCATCAAAAAGTGGGCAAAGGAGATGCACAGACACTTCTCAAAAGAAGACATTTATGCAGCCAAAAGACACAGGAAAAAACGCTCATCATCACTGGCCATCAGAGAAATGCGAATCAAAACCACAATGAGATACCATCTCACACCAGTTAGAATGGCAATCATTAAAAAGTCAGGAAACAACAGGTGCTGGAGAGGATGTGGAGAAGTAGGAACACTTTTACACTGTTGGTGGGACTGTAAACTAGTTCAACCATTGTGGAAGACAGTGTGGTGATTCCTCAAGGATCTAGAACTACAAATACCCTTTGACCCAGCAATCCCATTACTGGGTATATACACAGAGGATTATAAATCATGCTGCTTTAAAGACACATGCACACATATGTTTATTAAGGCACTATTCACAATAGCAAAGACTTGGAACCAACCTAAATGTCCATCACTGATAGACTGGATTAAGAAAATGTGGCAAATATACACCATGGAATACTATGCAGCCATAAAAAGATGAGTTCATGTCCTTTGTAGGGACATGGATGAAATTGGAAATCATCATTCTCAGCAAACTATCACAAGGACAGAAAACCAAACACCACATGTTCTCACTCATAGGTGGGAATTGAACAATGAGAACACTTAGACACAGGAAGGGGAACATCATACACTGGGGCCTCTCATGGGGTGGGGGAGGGGGGACGGATAGCATTAGGAGATATACCTAATGTAAATGACGAGTTAATGGGTGCAGCACAACAACATGGCACATACATACATATGTAACAAACCTGCACGTTGTGCACATGTACCCTAGAACTTAAAGTATAATAACAAAAATGAAAAATAAATTCTGAGTCCTCATTGCAAACGCAATACCCACTTCCAGGTTAACTGTAGATATTTGTGTGAAAGTTACAACAATATAGCTTGTAGAATATATCTAGAATAATATCTTTATGTCATTGGGATGTGTAAGTATTTCTCAAGCAGACACTAACATCACAAACCATAAAGGAAATGTCTGCAAAATTAGTCTTCATTAAAATTAAGAATTTCTCTTCATCAAAACCTGTCATTAGTGGGGTAAAATACAAACCAAGATGAAAAATGTAAGCAATTTATGATGAGTTCTTTAGTTATTCTGGATATAACTCATATCCAGAATAACTAAAGAACATTTACAAATAAATAAGGAAAACATAGTCAATCTAATTTGAAAAGTAGGGAAAATAAATTAAATGGCACTTCACAAATAAGAATTCCCAAATAGTTAATAATACAGATATATTGTATATATCTGTATACATACATATATATCAGTATATATACACTGTTTATATCTGTATATCTGTATATATATACACATACAGAGAATATATGCACATAGATACACTATATATACATCTGTATGTATATATTCTCTATATGTAGAGAATGTATAGAGTACATACATGTATACGTATATATTCTCTCTCTGTATATGCATATGTACATATACACAGACATATATACGTATACACACAAATACACCCAACAGAAACACAGACATAGGTTTATCTAAAGACACATACAGAAATAAAATAGTTTGAAAAAAGTGTATTTATATAATAGGATGATATAGATCAATAAAGTTAGTACTACACCAGAAGCATGGATTACTTTCTCAAACACGATATTAGAGAGTATATTATATGATCTCATTTTACAAGTTCTAAAACCTGCTACACTAATATTTGGTTTCAGTGGTGTTAGAAATGAAATCATGTTACTTTGGGGAGAGAAGAAGATGGCTTCTATGAGACAGCAAGGGAGAAATATTCTGGAACACTACACATTTGTTACTACTTGATCAAGAAAGAGGTAATATGGGCATACTTACTGTGAAAATGCACTGAGATGTCCACTTACAATTTGTTTTCTATGTATGTGTTCTATATTAACTAAAATATTTATTTAAGGAAAACATTTTAATGCATTAGTTATTTTTCTTCTTAATGTTAGGGAAATTTTACAAAGACAAATGTTACATGGTTAAGGAAACTTTTAAAATATTTTGCCTAGTTCCTTCAGTGGATTTCTTGTTTTCTATTCATTATATATTAGATATAATTTAATTGTCTTAAATAAAAATTGTGGTACTGTATATCTATCTATCATATATTATGTATCTTTCTATTAACGTATACAACACATAAGTTTGCATTGAAAGATGAACACAAAATAATACTGTTTATTTCAGTTGTTTGTGGTATTCCACATTTTTTTACATTAAGTGCTATGATAAGTTTATATGCAAGAGAAATAATTCAATCTCTTAAACAGTTTTTTAAACTATATCTTTTAAATACACTAAACATATCATTTGTCAAAAATCACATTTTGTCATATTTGTAAACTTTGGCTTTGTCAGTTTTAAAATTCTTTCTTGACTTTCACTATTCAATAACAATCTAAACTAAAATGCCTTCAAAAAGTTCATTTTAAATATCTTATTCAATTTTTATGTTCAATCATATTTTTTACTATTCTTTTTTTTATTATACTCTAAGTTTTAGGGTTCACGTGCACAACATGCAGGTTAGTTACATATATATACATGTGCCATGTTGGTATGCTGCACCCATTAACTCATCATTTAATATTAGGTATATCTCCTAATGCTATCCCTCCCCCCTCCCCACACCCCACAACAGGCCCCAGTGTGTGATGTTCCCCTTCCTGTGTCCATGTGTTCTCATTGTTCAATTCCCACCTATGAGTGAGAACATGCGGTGTTTGCTTTTTTGTCCTTGTGATAGTTTGCTGAGAATGGTGGTTTCCAGCTTCATCCATGTCCTTACAAAGGACGTGAACTCATCATTTTTTATGGCTGCATAGTATTCTATGGTGTATATTTGCCACATTTTCTTAATCCAGTCTATTGTTCTTGGACATTTGGCTTGGTTCCAAGCCTTTGCTATTGTGAATAATGCCACAATAAACATACATGTCCATGTGTCTTTAAAGCAGCATGATTTATAATCCTTTGGGTATATACCCAGTAATGGGATTGCTGGGTCAAATGGTATTTCTAGTTCTAGATCCCTGAGGAATCACCACACTGACTTCCACAATGGTTGAACTAGTTTACAGTCCCACTAACAGTGTAAAAGTGTTCCTATTTCTCCACATCCTCTCCAGCACCTGTTGTTTCCTGACTTTTTAACTATTCATTTTTTAACTTTTCTGTTGAGTTTCCTTCAAATTTCCATGGATGGTTTTTCAGTGACATTTGAAAGAGTGATGGTTTTATCTATCAGTATGCTTCCTCAAGAAAGCACCAAAATTAAGACACACTTATATCTCTACAGGAAGAGAAAACAAACAATTAAATGAACACTTTCATTTGCCTTATACCTTTGCACTGGCTTTTACTGATTACTACTAATTTATCAGTTAAGATGTGAATAGCACAATCTTCAACTCATTGTGGGAAGTGTACCATTACAGCATTCTATGCCTGCCACAGCCTTCCACGATT
Organism: Pongo abelii; assembly: GCF_028885655.2. Classification (NCBI taxonomy): domain Eukaryota; kingdom Metazoa; phylum Chordata; class Mammalia; order Primates; family Hominidae; genus Pongo; species Pongo abelii. The sequence continues at coordinate 75,059,934 of NC_071990.2, read as the reverse complement.
CAGTTGATACTTTACTTAATTGCATATTTTACTGATTTCAAAGTTACGTACAAACTTCCTGTTTTTAGTTACTGAGCCACATTCCCAACTGAAACCAGAAATTTATCAAGACTACATCTTAAAACTATCAGTGAACAACAACCCCAAATCACATGCAGAAAGGACTCAGAATTTTTATTTTTATCTCACTAGGGAACTCCAAGCATTAAGCATGCTTACAAACATGTTGAGGAAAATAAATTGTGGCTGGAAACTGAAGTAATTTATAGAAGAAAATATGTGTGCATGTAATCAGAAGTAAAAATTTGCTGACTTATTGAGTGACAGGCTTGCTTTTTAGTAATGTGGATGTATAATCCTCCCTGAGGTCAAACCCACAACTGTTTTCTGCTCTCATGGACAAGCCTCTTTTATGTATTTCTGAAGCTTTAAACATAATTTTTTTTGTTTATCTAATAGTAGATGGATTTACAATGGTAGGCAATGTAAACGAAGTAAACAAAATGACTACTTGGCTAAAGCTATGTGGTTCTTCATTTTAAAAAAGTAAATCTTCTAATTACTCCTAGAACATAAAATGTATTTATCTGGACGGTCACAAATAAATATGAGATCAGTGAATATTAACCAGTTTACTTCTACTTATGTTTTCTTCTGAATGAAGCCAATGTAACATTTTAACTATACAGAACTTAGAGAACTTCTTTTTCTAAACTTTTGTATTACCCCAATATAATTCCATTTACCTGAGGAATATAAGTCCTACAATTTCAGATGTATAAATCCAGGGGGAAATCTATTTTTTTGAGACTCAAGCATCATCCAGTTTATTTCAGTTGGGGTTTGAGCCCCAGACTCTTGGTATTACAGTGTGAAGAGTGTCCTATGTACTTATTTTAGAAATAAAGAAGTAACAAAATTCATGCTCCCAGAGTCACTGAGCTTGTCCAACACTTCTAACATGAAAAACCAATAGTGGAGAGTTCCTGTTTCTGGTTCCACATGTAAGGAGCTTGAGAGTCACCATTCTGTCCTAACAGTAAAAATCCCAACAGACTGAAAATTAATAATTCTTAAATCTGCAGGAGAGGTGAGTACACAGGACAACCACTGTCCCCAAGATTAGAGAGACAGACAGGTGAACACAGGCAGTCACAGCTTACAGGACCAGATACTCAGAGGTGGAAACAGTCCCAGGGTTCAAAGCGAGGGTAGGAAAACCTGTTTTATAAGTTGACAAATTGCTGGAAGTTCAGTATGGACAAGTCTGAGAGTCAAAAACTTCAGGGGGACCTAGCCATAGGGAGATTCCCACACTTTGGTGAGATTATCCTCCGGGAGCTCCACCAGATGCACACAGAAAATATCAGAGAAAATCCCTTTGTGCTCTGTCAGAGGGAGAGAAAGAGGAATCATTTAAAAATACACCAGAGTCCCCTGTTTTTAATTTTTTGTGTTTTTGTTTTGTTTTGTTTTTAACAGGGCTTGTTTTCAGGAGAAACTAGTTATTCAGAGCCTAACCTGCTGGGGTGTTATCAGAGCCTAACTAACCTGGGATAAGGGGAAAAAGGAAAATAATACCCAACTCCAGCCCACTCTAGACATCTTGCCCCACCAAAGCAGGGAGGAAAAACTGAGAAACACTTGTGAAGTTTACAGTCCAGAGGCATGGGCTTTCTAAAAGACTGAGACCTAATCGTGATACTATAGAACTCTTCTCCCACAACATCTTACTACCACATTACCAAAGGCTTATGTACAGCAATTCATTTTACCTGCTACATCATGCCTGGCTATCAAGAAAACATTATATGACATACCATAAAGGAAAACACAAATTGAAGAGACATAGCAACCATCAGAACCAGACATGGCAGGGATGCTGGAATTATCAGACTGGGAATTTAAAACTATGACCAATATGCTAAACGCTCTAATGGATAAAGTAGTATATAACAACAGATGAGCAATATGAGCAGAAAGATGTAAATCCTAAGAACTATTTTTTTTAAAGGCTAGAGATTAAAAGCAATGTAATAGAAATGTAAAAATACCTTTGATGAGCATATTAGTAGAATGGACATGGCTGAGGAAAGAATCTCTGAATTTGAGAATACACCAATAGAAACCTCCAAAGCTAAAAAGCAAATAGAAAAAAAGACTGAAAATAACAGAGTATTCAAGGACAATATACAAAAGGTGTAACATACACATAATAGAATACAAGAAGGGAAGAAAGAGGAAAAGAAAAAAAAATTTGAAACAATAATGCTTGAGGATCTTGCCCAAATTAATGTCAGATACCAAACCAGAGATTCAGGAAGCTTGGACTACATCAAGAAAAATTGATGCCAAAAAATCCCCCATACCTAAGTATATTATTTGTAAACCTCAGAAAAGCAAAAGTAAAAAAGCCCTGAAAGAAGACAGAAGAAAAAACACCTTACCAATAGAGAAACAAAGGTAAGAATTAAATCTGTCTTCTCAGAAACCATGCAAGCAAGGAGAGAGTGAAGTGCCAAAATTCATTCAAGAAAAAATAGACTATTGAAATAGGCCTATAGCTATTAAATAGACAGATAATTTCCGAAACAGAAAGCATTAAGTCCAGATATGTTTGCTAGTGAATTCTGCCAAACTTTTAAGGAAGAAAGTATACCAATCCTCTATAATTTCTTTCAAAAGATAGAGGAAGAGGGACTAATTTCTTTTTTTTGAAATTTATTTTTTTTATTATTATTATACTTTAAGTTTTAGGGTACATGTGCACAATGTGCAGGTTAGTTACATATGTATACATGTGCCATGCTGGTGCACTGCACCCACTAACTCGTCATCTAGCATTAGGTATATCTCCCAATGCTATCCCTCCACCATCCTCCATCCCAAAACAGTCCCCAGAGTGTGATGTTCCTCTTCCTGTGTCCATGTGTTCTCATTGTTCAATTCCCATGGATGAGTGAGAATATGCGGTATTTGGTTTTTTGTTCTTGCGATAGTTTACTGAGAATGATGATTTCCAATTTCATCCATGTCCCTACAAAGGACATGAACTCATCATTTTTTATGGCTGCATAGTATTCCACCGTGTATATGTGCCACATTTTCTTAATCCAGTCTATCATTGTTGGACATTTGGGTTGGTTCCAAGTCTTTCTTTGCTATTGTGAATAATGCTGCAATAAACATACGTGTGCATTTGTCTTTATAGCAGCATGATTTATAGTCCTTTGGGTATATACCCAGTAATGGGATGGCTGGGTCAAATGGTATTTCTAGTTCTAGATCCCTGAGGAATCACCACACTGACTTCCACAATGGTTGAACTAGTTTACAGTCCCACCAATAGTGTAAAAGTGTTCCTATTTCTCCACATCCTCTCCAGCACCTGTTGTTTCCTGACTTTTTAATGATCGCCATTCTAACTGGTGTGAGATGGTATCTCATTGTGGTTTTGATTTGCATTTCTCTGATGGCCAGTGATGGTGAGCATTTTTTCATGTGTTTTTTGGCTGCATAAATGTCTTCTTTTGAGAAGTGTCTGTTCATATCCTTCGCCCACTTTTTGATGGGGTTGTTTGTTTTTTTCTTGTAAATTTGTTTGAGTTCTTTGTAGATTCTGGATATTAGCCCTTTGTCAGATGAGTAGGTTGTGAAAATTTTCTCCCATTTTGTAGGTTGCCTGTTCACTCTGATGGTAGTTTCTTTTGCTGTGCAGAAGCTCTTTAGTTTAATTAGATCCCATTTGTCAATTTTGGCTTTTGTTGCCATTGCTTTTGGTGTTTTAGACATGAAGTCCTTGCCCATGCCTATGTCCTGAATGGTAATGCCTAGGTTTTCTTCTAGGGTTTTTATGGTTTTAGGTCTAATGTTTAAGTCTTTAACCCATCTTGAATTGATTTTTGTATAAGGTGTAAGGAAGGGATCCAGTTTCAGCTTTTTACATATGGCTAGCCAGTTTTCCCAGCACCATTTATTAAATAGGGAATCCTTTCCCCATTGCTTGTTTTTCTCAGGTTTGTCAAAGATCAGATAGTTGTAGATATGCGGCGTTATTTCTGAGGGCTCTGTTCTGTTCCATTGATCTATATCTCTGTTTTGGTACCAGTACCATGCTGTTTTGGTTACTGTAGCCTTGTAGTATCATTTGAAGTCAGATAGTGTGATGCCTCCAGCTTTGTTCTTTTGGCTTAGGATTGACTTGGCGATGTGAGCTCTTTTTTGGTTCCATATGAACTTTAAAGTAGTTTTTTCCAATTCTGTGAAGAAAGTCATTGGTAGCTTGATGGGGATGGCATTGAATCTGTAAATTACCTTGGGCAGTATGGCCATTTTCATGATATTGATTCTTCCTCTCCATGAGCATGGAATGTTCTTCCATTTGTTTGTATCCTCTTTTATTTCATTGAGCACTGGTTTGTAGTTCTCCTTGAAGAGGTCCTTCACATCCCTTGTAAGTTGGATTCCTAGGTATTTTATTCTCTTTGAAGCAATTGTGAATGGCAGTTCAATCATGATTTGCCTCTCTGTTTGTCTGTTGTTGGTGTATAAGAATGTTGTGATTTTTGTACATTGATTTTGTATCCTGAGACTTTGCTGAAGCTGCTTATCAGCTTAAGGAGATTTTGGGCTGAGACAATGGGGTTTTCTAGATATACGATCATGTCATCTGCAAACAGGGACAATTTGACTTCCTCTTTTCCTAATTGAATACCCATTATTGCCTTCTTCTGCCTAATTGCCCTGGCCAGAACTTCCAACACTATGTTGAATAGGAGTGGTGAGAGAGGGCATCCCTATCTTGTGCCAGTTTTCAAAGGGAATGCTTCCAGTTTTTGCCCATTCAGTATGATATTGGCTGTGGGTTTGTCATAGATAGCTCTTATTATTTTGAGATATGTCCCATCAATACCTAATTTATTGAGAGTTTTTATCATGAAGGGTTGTTGAATTTTGTCAGAGGACTTTTCTGCATCTATTGAGATAATCATGTGGTTTTTGTCTTTGGTTCTGTTTATATGCTGGATTACATTTATTGATTTGTGTATATTGAACCAGCCTTGCATCCCAGGGATGAAGCCCACTTGATTATGGTGGATAAGCTTTTTGATGTGCTGCTGGATTTGGTTTGCCAGTATTTTATTGAGGATTTCAAGCCTGCCCTAAAAGAGCTCCTGAAGGAAGTGCTAAACATGAAAAGGCACAACCGGTACCAGCCACTGCAAAATCATGCCAAAATGTAAAGACCATTGCAACTAGGAAGAAACTGCATCAACTAATGAGCAAAATAACCAGCTAACATCATAATGACAGGATCAAATTCACACATAACAATATTAACTTTAAATGTAAATGGACTAAATGCTCCAATTAAAAGACACAGACTGGCAAATTGGATAAAGACTCAAGACCCATCAGTGTGCTGTATTCAGGAAACCCATCTCACGTGCAGAGACACACATAGGCTGAAAATGAAAGAATGGAGGAAGATCTACCAAGCAAATGGAAAACAAAAAAAGGCAGGGGTTGCAATCCTAGTCTCTGATAAAACAGACTTTAAACCAACGAAGATCAAAAGAGACAAAGAAGGCCATTACATAATGGTAAAGGGATCAATTCAACAAGAAGAGCTAACTATCCTAAATATATATGCACCCAATACAGGAGCACCCAAATTCATAAAGCAAGTCCTGAGTGACCTACAAAGAGACTTAGACTCCCACACATTAATAATGGGAGACTTTAACACCCCACTGTCAACATTAGACAGATCAATGAGACAGAAAGTCAACAAGCATACCCAGGAATTGAATTCAGCTCTGCACCAAGTAGACCTAATAGACATCTACAGAACTCTCCACCCCAAATCAACAGAATATACATTTTTGTCAGCACCACACCACACCTATTCCAAAATTGACCACATACTTGGAAGTAAAGCTCTCCTCAGCAAATATAAAAGAACAGAAATTATAACAGACTATCTCTCAGATCACAGTGCAATCAAACTAGCAGTCAGAATTAAGAATCTCACTCAAAACTGCTCAACTACATGGAAACTGAACAACCTGCTCCACAATGACTACTGGGTACGTAACGAAATGAAGCCAGAAATAAAGATGTTCTTTGAAACCAATGAGAACAAAGACCCAACATACCAGAATCTCTGGGATGCATTCAAAGCAGTGTGTAGAGGGAAATTTATAGCACTAAATGCCCATAAGAGAAAGCAGGAAAGATCCAAAATTGACACCCTAACATCACAGTTAAAAGAACTAGAAAAGCAAAAGCAAACACATTGAAAAGCTAGCAGAAGGCCAGAAATAACTAAAATCAGAGCAGAACTGAAGGAAATAGAGACACAAAAAACCCTTCAAGAAATTAATGAATCCAGGAGCTGGTTTTTTGAAAGGATCAACAAAATTGATAGACCGCTACAAGACTAATAAAGAAAAAAAGAGAGAAGAATCAAATAGATGCAATAAAAAATGATAAAGGGGATATCACCACTGATCCCGCAGAAATACAAACTACCATCAGAGAATACTACAAACACCTCTACACAAATAAACTAGAAAATCTAGAAGAAATGGATAAATTCCTCGACACATACACTCTCCCAAGACTAAACCAGGAAGAAGTTGAATCTCAGAACAGACCAGTAACAGGAGCTGAAATTGTGGCAATAATCAATAGCTTACCAACCAAAAAGAGTCCAGGACCAGATGGATTCACAGCTGAATTCTACCAGAGGTACAAGGAGGAGCTGGTACCATTCATTCTGAAACTATTCCAATCAATAGAAAAAGAGGGAATCCTCCTTAACTCGTTTTATGAGGCCAGCATCATCCCGATACCAAAGCTGGGCAGAGACACAACCAAAAAAGAGAATTTTAGACCAAAATCCTTGATGAAGAGGGACTAATTTCTAACCCATTCTGTGAAGCCAGTATTACCCAATGCCAAAACCGAAGACACTGCAGAAAACAAAGCTAAAGACCAATATCTCTCATGAATATAAATGCAAAAGACACATTATATAAAGGACTGTCATTCAAAATGTACAACAAACTCTTAAAACTCAACAATAGAAGACGAACAATGCAATATTAAAATGGGCTAAAGACCTGAATAGACACCTCACCAAAGAAGATATACTGATGGCAAATAAACATATGAAAATATAATCCACCTCATATATCACCAGGGAAATGCAAATTAAAACAATCATATAGGACTACACATCTATCAGAATTTGGAAAATCTGGAACACCGACAATGTTGGCAAAGATGTAGAGCAACAGGAACTTTCATTTATTGCTAATGTTACAGCTACCTTGGAAGACAATGAAGTGTTATACCCACTTTGAAATATAGTTTGGAAGTTTCATACAAAACTAAACATTCTCACACCATACAACCCAGTTATTATGCTCCTTGGTATTTACCCAAAAGAGGTGAAAACATGTCAACACAAAAACCTGCACAGATGCTTATAGCAACTTTATTCATAATTGCCCAAATTTGAAAGCAACCCAGATGTCGTTCAGCAGATGAGTGGATAAACTATGTTGCATTCAGACAATGGAATATTAATTAGTGGTAAAAGGAAATCAGCCATCAACCATGAAAATACATAGAGGAATATTAAATGTATATCAGTAACTGAAAAAATCCAATCTAAAAAGGCAACATACAGTATGATTCCAGCTATATAACATTCTGGAAATGAAAAACTATGAAGACAGTAATTTATCAGTGGTTGCCAGGATTTGGCCAGGAGTATGTAGAGAGGGAGGAAGGAGGTGAAAGGTGGGAGGGAGATGAATAGGCAGAGCACAGATTTTTAGGTTGGTGGAACTACTCTATGTGGTACTATAATAATGAATACATGTCATGATACATTTGTCTGAACCCATAGAATGTACACCACCAAGAGTGAACTGTAATCTGTGGACTTTGAGTGATTATGATGTGTCAACATAGGTTCATCCATTACAACAAATGTAACACTCTGGTGGAGAACTTTAATATTGGGGAGTGCATCTGTGTGTTGTGGCTGGGGGTATATGGGAAATCTCTGTACCTTCCTCCCAATTTAGCTGTGAACATATTAATAAAACTACTCTAAAAGAATCTTTTTAGAATTGTGTTTAAAGACAGATTCCTACACTGTGTATGTTTTATTAGATCAAATATATCAATGTGTGAGTAAATAAACATATTTATAATTTAGATTGACTTTGTCTCTTTCAATCTACCACTGCCCCTAAAAACAGTGACTTGCACACAAAATTAAGTTATACTGGCTTCCTTTCAGTTCCTTCCCACCACAGGGAATTTTCACAAGTGGTTTACTTGTGAATACTCCTTTGTCAGGAATAACACAGACACACACATGTACACACACACACACACACACACGTCACCTTGCTAGTCAATATTTATCTTTCAGATTTCAGTTGGAATGTGATATCTATACTAGATTAGGTCCCCTTGATTATATGTCCTTATGGGACTCTGAACCTGACCACAGTCACCTCAAATTGAATAGGGTCCACAATTGTCAACATCATGTTTTCTAATTTTTATGTGGTACTTCATCATTGTAAAAATACTTTTCTATTCATTTTTCTTCTACTCATGGAAATAGCGCTTCACATCATATGGAGGTGGCATCAAGTGCATGGGCTCTGGAATGGTACTACCTGGCTAGTAGTTGTAAGACATGACAAGACACTTCTCCGCATCTCTAATGTTTCATCTGTAAACGAGAATAATAATGGCACCTATATTACAGGCACTGGAACGGTTCCTGACACTTTGTAATTATTCAGCAAACATTAGCATTTATTATTTCCTCTGTCACTTTAGATTAAGGTAAATGGCTTTGTCAAGATAAATGAACAGTGTTGATTCCTTTTTACAAGTCATTTTTGGGGCTTTCTTTTTCAAAGCAGATTTATTGGTTTTGCTGTTATCATAAATAAGTTTTAAATTAGCATTTCATTCCAAGATGTTGTGTACATTCTAATAAAGGTAAGCCATCTTGAAGTCCTTGATTTTAGTTTTCTACATAACTAGCTCTTTTTAGATTGATATTCAAGAGAAAACATTTTCAGAATTCTATTTTCAGTTAAATGCACTGATTATTTCCTACAGAAGACATGCTGTACCAATTGAAACCAGCACAAAAAAGAAAAAGAGGAACAAAGGTTATGACATTTAACATTGAATACCAAGCTTTCTCGACATTAGAAACAGAGTCTCTTTTTGTTAATTTCTGTATCCAGAAGTTGTGATCTTTGTCTCTTTATTTGGTGATGACTTTAGGCTTTTATTATTGGTTTCTACAGTTTCTTCCTGAGCACTTGTTCTTTTTTATTTGTATTTTACTTTCCATTTATACATTATTTTACTTTTATTTAGAAAGGAAAAAATCTGTCTTAACTAACTTCTTACAAAATTAACATTGATAATTATTATCTAAAATTAATAAATTGTAGAAATCTAAAGTAACTCAGGACTTCCCACCCTGACAGTACTCTACTATTCCTAAGAGTATTTCTCCTCACGCATCAGAGGTGACATGGTATCCCTACCTTGTTTGTGGTTTCCCTGGACTCTTCCACTTAAAGTTACTGAAGAAGCTAAAGTGAATGGAGTCTTTACAGGAATCTTCCAAGTTCCTCATAATTAAAGTTATTTTAATATTTGTTTCCTAAGTATAATCATACATGTCAACAGTGACTATCAAATTATATACTTTTCCTCAGTGATTTTCAGATTTGCCTTCATTTCTCAAAGGTATTTATGATCCTATACTTAGAGCTCAAATAGTCAATTTTTATGATGTATGGATTTCATATTTGCCAATTTACCTACTTGCTGAAATTCATTTTTAACCTCAAAATCAATATTCTCAGTGCTTTCACAGTCATTTGCAGACATGTGCAGAGTGGGAAAAGTTGTGAGTCACCTGCCCATACGTTCTCAGCTGAGCTTCAACAAGATTATGCTCTGCTTCTTGTTTTCAGCTTTCATACTATAAACAAGTGTGTCCTTTCTTCAGTCTATTTAGTGCCACATTTTCCTCATTTTTGTGATTTTTGTCAGTGATTTCTCTGTTTAAAATGTTTCCCAAGCAGGGTGCTAAGGTGCTTGTCTAGTGTTCCCAAGCACAAGACTGTGAATGTAGCTCATGGAAGTCCATGTGTATTAAATAAGTTTTGCTCAGGCATGAGTTACAGTGCTGTAGGTCATGTGTTCAATGTTAGTGAAGCAACAATGTATATTAAATAAGGTGTCTTTAAACAGAAACACATATAAAACAAGACTATGTATCGATTAGTTGACAAAAATATTTTGATGAGAGACTCACAGAAACCTAACCATATATGTCCCATAAGAGCAATGGTTTAATATTTGCTAACTTAATGTTCATAGCAACTTTACTGAACATAACTACTTTGAATAATGAGAATCAGCAGTACTTTGTCATCGATTCTAAATCTTTGAAATTAGAATCTAAAGAGGGCCAGGGCCTCCCCTGAGCCAGGACGTCTCTGAGGCTCCACCTCCAAGCTCAGGCAGGGCCCAGCCTTGGGGGCAGAGAGAGCAGTTGTGCGCCCAACCAAAGTGATTGTGCCCTTGGTTGGGGGACCGAGGGCATGTCACCTATTGGAGTCAAACAGAAGCAGCAACTTCTAACTTTGCTCAGAGCCACTCTCTTTTTAAACAGCAACAATTTAAAGCTATGAAGAGAAAGGGAACATTGCGCTTCGATGGCAAGCAAACCATTTCCCTTCGTGTGTTCTGTTTTTCTCCTCCTAGTCCCTCTCCTGCCACCTCTCCAAGACTGTTCCGTGGGACACCCACTTCCCTCTGTTATGCAGTACATGACTATATAAGCATTTACGGGTGTTCTTACTATTACTATTAGACTGAAATGTGCCATGAGTTGCTATGAGGCATAGGAAAATTGGTACAAAGTATTTAAAAATTTGACTGAGCATGCCTGACTCCATTGCAGAGTGTTTTGAAACTTAACATCTGGATGCCTCCCCTCCCCCGGAGTCTTTCCCATTAGAATGCTTGGGGTTGCCTAGATGTCTCTATCATTAGACTGCCTGGGGTCAGTGGCAGTCTCTCCAATTAGAATGCCTGGGGTCACCCAGGTGTCTTTATTATTAGAATGACTGGGGTCAGCCAGGAGTCTCTCTCATTAGAATACCTGAGGTCAATATCGAAGGAAGCTCTTTAGACAGGATTATGATACCAGATACAAATTTTACACAAGAAATAATCAACCTAGAAGGCTAAAATGAAGGTAAACATAAAAGACATTTTGTTCTTATTTTTTATTCACTATAACATTTCAATCAGATTTAAAAATAAATTGTTGTATTTATCAACTGGCAACCACATTTAATATATAAGTTAAAGCTACTGTAGATATTTAATAGTTTTCTACCTTTGCCTCTTAAAAGAGAGCAGAAACATTAGCTTTTAAACTTAATTGTGATACCTTCAAGAGCTGCTTTAACATAACTAAAATGCTTGCCAGCATATTAACTTGGACAACTAATGAATTTTTAAAAGAGGAATTAAATAGTTTCATTAAACTGTAAAATCAAGTTACTCATTTAATCTAATCTAGTTGTTGTTTTATACCAACATAGTATCAAAATATTTAGTCTGCTGTACTAATTCTACATGTATTAGTTTTTTAAAAAAAGTCTCCATTGGTACAATTGAGCTATTTGTATTTTAATTTGTTTTCTAGGTATTATCCAGATTGAGTTTTAGTGTGCTTATTGACAGCATCGCATTAAAAGATCTTTTCAAAATCCAAATCCTAAAACTGAGCATATAGCCTGAAAGGGATTAATATGTTGTAAAATTTAATAACAATATTTTAACAATTAAATTTAAATAAATGCAAAATGATTCACATATGCCTAGATTGTACATGTAGTCTATAAATTAAATAGCAATTGATTCTGAAAAAAACATGATTGTGACTTAGTCCAAATATTAATATATGTATTGAGAACCTGCTATTGTGGACAGTGGAATTATGGCAATAAATAAGATAATGTCCCTACCCTCAAGAAATATAGTCTATGGCATAGAGACTATTAATAACAAACTTCACAAATAAAGATAGTGATATGTGTAATAAAGACAGTATATTAAAGAGATGTGCTAGAAAGTGATGATAGAAGAGGAAGCTACTTTAGATATTCTGAATAACAAGAAGTCAAGTGAACATTTGGGGATTAGAGCAATCTAGACAGACAGCCTAAAGTATCTTTAATGCTATACACTGCATATTCTTAAATCCTGACCTCACCCTAAAAATATAACAAGTAAATTAGTCTCAATTCAGTGAGATGATGATGATGATGATGACAGCTAGATAAATACATTATTTGCTGAGGAATTGCTATGGACCCAGCACTGTTCTAAACACAAATATTGCCTTATCAAATCTTCACAACATTTGTAGGAAGAATTCTATTTCCTCTTTGCAGATGAAGAAAACTAAGCCCCAAAGTAATATAGCTGGGAAGTGGTGAAATCAGAATCCATATACCATGGTTCTGCCTCCAGGGCCCATATATTAATCATAACAGTGTATATTCATAAAATGGTTTTATTTTTAGTCCATTATTATAACTAAATAAATTTTCTTTCTTGATTTTCCCAGTCACTTTTGATAAAACTATATCTACTTTAACATTCCAATATCACATCTGACTCTAAATGGAATCTTTACACCACCACCACCACCACTCGCTGGCCAGGATTTGCTTAGGTATGAGAAGGTAGAAAAGAGGGTGGTCTGACTTTTCATTTGCATGGAAGAGGAACTGATCCAGTGTACTTCTTGCTCTACCTACTCTTGGTGTTGAAAGAGGGAGGAGGAATACAATATGAAGTGAGGACTGTATTATGTATTTGGTTGGAAGTAAGAAGCCACCTTTGTGTGGTCTGTCTGCTGCTGACCACCTCTACCAGGGTGATGGTCTCAGGTTTCAGTCCTGAGCAAGCCAGTGGAATAGGTGCTTAACATATGTTTTCATTCAATAACCCTGTAAGTGAATGGTGATAATCTTCATGTTAATCAGACTGTAAGATCTTAACTAGAGTTAGGTTCAACCACAGGTATTATCATGTTCAAAGTCCATGCTTTCACTATATCTCACTGCCATACTAAAAATGTTTCAAGAATGCCATCTATAAAATGGAATGTCACTGTATATTGTACTGTCTTTGTGATTATAAACAATGGAAAAGCCTTTCATAAGATGAAAGAGGCTTGAGTTTATTTTAGCTGCTGCTCAGCGACAAAGATTTTCAAAATAAATTTTAACAGTACCAAAGAATATTCTTTTTTCTTTCTTTGTTATGAATACAAAGCTGGGGGTAATAATATTTCAATTATTTGAAGGACTTTTATAAAAATAAGTTTAAAAATACAAACATTTAATATGAGTAAAAAACAAAGTATAACATAGGGATAACTTCAATTTTGTTTTTACAAGAAGTATTATAGGCTCTGAAGAAAGCCTGTATATCTTATATGAACTGAAAGTATTTTGTTCAAGCAGAGTTCATAATTGACATATAGCAAAAAGCATAATCATGTCTTTGAGGATTTATAAACATGCAACATAGAAAGGACTATTTTTTCCATAATTTTAAGAACCTAAAGACCAGTAAAATAATTCTGTATTGCCTATCATGCATACATTCAACAGGCACCTTTTATTTGGTTAACATTTTCCTGGACACTAGATAGGCAAACATGAATAGAATACCAGTCTGACCATCCTACATTCTGAGGCACCTAAGGATACCTAAGTGTACATCAATTCTTATGACACAATAAAATAAATCCATAATAGCCATGAGATTCAGAAACAAAGTTATTTATAGAAATGTTTTTGATATAAAAAATAAACAGCTAATATGATGAGTTTCTACATCAGTAAAAATAATTTCATTTGAAATTTATTATAGTCTGAGCACATACTACTATGTAAGAGACTCCACTGGGGGCCCTGAGAGATAGAAAGATGGCTTAAATACAATGTTGACACCTAATTTACTATAACATGGCAGTGTGCCTAGTAGCTGGAACTATGTGGCAAAAACTAATAAATCTGCTTCGTGAGATCCTTAGCAATTACTGTTCCATCTGCCTAGAACTGTGTATCCCAACATCTTTTTAGTTGCTCCCTTTTAGAATTCCTGTCTTAACTCAAATGTCCCCTCTTCAATAAAATTTTCTCTAATATTTATCTATGTTAACGCTCTCAGTTTTCTTCACTGCAAACAACATTTATTATTAATTATAAAGGTCTAGCATTTACTTACTGTTATTGTCTGTCTCCCCTACAAGAATTTAAGCTCTATAAAATCAGGGAATTTTCCTGCTCATCACCTCTGTATTCCCAGCGCCAAGAAGGATTCCTGGAACACAATAGGTACAAAATAAGAAATTTCCAGTCACTGAATTAAAGGAAATATGAATAAATACATAACTTGTTTTTTCCTCCCATTCATTTATTCAAGAACCATTTATTAAGTTCCTACCATATGTCAGGAAATTAGACACTGAGTTTACAATGTTGAGTTCCCTAAAAGAATTCACACACAATGTTATCAGAACAATAGACACAGAAATAAACAATGAAGTAAATACAATTAGAGAGAAGGAGTAATGCTGATAAAAATGGGCATTATAGCAACCTATGAGTACCAAGAAGGCTTCATTTGGGAGATAAACTCTGGCCTAATATTTTTTATATTATTTAAAATCTCTTTTTTTAACTTTTAAGTTCAGGGGTATAGGTGCAGGTTTGTTAGATAGGTAAACTCGTGTCACAGGAGATTATTGCATAAATTATTTCATCGCTCAGGTATTAAGCCTAGTACCCATCAGTTATTTATTTTTCCTGATCCTCTCCTTCCCCCACCCTCCACCATCTGATAGGCCTCAGCATGTGTTGTTCCCCTCTATGTGTCCATGTAATCTCATCACTTAGCTCTCATTTATAAGTGAGAACATACAGTATTTGGTTTTCTGTTCCTTAGTTTGCCAAGGATAATGGCCTCCAGCTCCGTCCATGTCCCAGCAGAGGACATGGGCTTATTCTTTTATATGGCTGCATAGTAGTTCATGATGTATATGTACCACATATATTTCCTTAATCCAGTCTATCACTGATAGGTATTTGGGTTGATTATATGTTTTTACTATTGTGAATAGTGTAAAGAGCTTCTGCACAGAAGAAACTATCAATAAACAGACAACCTACATAATGAGAGAAAATTTTTGCAAACTATGCATTCAACAAAGGTCTAATATCTAGCATCTATAAGGAATTTAAACAAATTTACAAGAAAAAAATAAACAACCCCATAAAAAAGTGGGCAAAGGACATGAACAGACACCTTTCAAAAGAAGACATACATGCAGCCAACAATGATATGATAAAAGCTCAACATTACTGATCATTAGAGAAATGTAAATGAAAACCACAATGAGATGTCATCTCACACCAGTCAGAATGGCTATTATTAAAAAGTAAACAAAAAAAAAAAGATGCTGACAAGGTTGTGGAGTGAAAGGAATGCTTATATACTGTTGGTGGGAACATAAATTAGTTTAATCATTGTGGATGACAATATGGTGATTCCTCTGGGCTAAATTTTAAAGAGAAAAAGTTGGTCAAGAGAAAAAGAAATAGGCAATAAAAAGAAAACTAAGACAGGCAGAAGCATAAAAAACACGGAGCTCCTGGTTCTGGGCAAGATGGAACAAGCACATTCCACTCTATTGCTCCTACTAATTACAACAACAACAACAACAAAAACAACAAAATGCATAAAATAACTATGAAAAAATCATTGAAATGTAAAGCAAAAAGTTAAAGACTTCTGACTAGAGATTGAGGGATCTATTAGAACATCCTGCAATTAGAAACACAAATGGACACGTACCAAAAAAGCTCAAGAAAAGCATAAGGTTTTTTTTTTCTCCTCTATAGCCAAAGGACCAGAAAGAAGTCAGCTCTGCAGATATTAGCTCTGCAGTTATGCCCACCTCTCCCACTTCCCTCTAGGCTCTGTTGTGTCAGGACGAGCTGCAGACAAAACCTCTCAGACACTGAGTTGTAGAAGGAAGGGCCTTATTCAGCTAGGAGCATTGGCAAGCTACTGCCTTAAAATCCGAGCTCCCTGAATGCACAATTTCTGTCCCTTTTAAGGGCTCACAACACTAAAGATTTTACGTGAAAGGGTCGTGATTGATTTGGGCAAGCAAGGGGTACATGACAGGGGCTGCAGGCATCGGTGGTCAGAGAGAAACTGAACAGGGCAGGGAGTTTCACAATGTTCTTCTATACAATGTCTGGAATCTATGAATAACATCGGTTTCTAAGTTATGAGTTGATTTTTAACTACTGGGTTTAGGCCAGGCAGGCCCAGGACTGGTTTCGGGCCTGGCACTGGGCTGCCTGTCTTTGGTTTTATTTCCTTGTTGTTTTTTCTTAAAACAGGTACTGAGTATAAAACAATATAAAATAATATGAGAGGGTCTTTCTCTTCCTTCATTCCCCCCTTTTGAGACTCTCACTTTTTATTAGTGGGAGTTCTCACTCTTATTTTTGTTACTTATGTCTTTTTGTGCAATAGATTGATAGTGACTTATATAGTATGCTTGTGCTGCAGCATTTTGGTGAACTAAGGTAGCAACAAAGCTTTTTATCATTTGAAGAAGTACAGGTAGCAAACAAGGGAGCAGTAAGCAGGTTCCTATTATTATTATTACTTTTATTATAGGAGTTTTAAATTTTCCTATTGCTGAGAACCAATTTCTAAACATGGCTCCTGGATTGAGTCCGTGCCACACTTGCACGGGTACATGTGCCAGTTGTGTTATATCTTTAACTATATCTTTAACTACTTGCCCCAATCATCTATGTGTAGACAACAATTAGTAAGGTTAAATTTTTCACAAACTCCTCTTTCAGCTGCTAGCAAGTAGTCAAGAGCTGGTCTATTTTGATAGATAGCATTTTTCATCAGAGTCTCTTGCTGGGCAAGAACAGTCAAGGCTTGACCGGTTTTATTAGTGATAATTTTTAAAACAGCTTGCAATCGTATGATTCAGTTGAGCATGTAAATGGGGGTCCAGTATCCCCATAAGCCATCTTGTGTCTAAGTGGCAGGATTATAGTATTGTATGATTCTTTCAGGGGGCCATTCATTATTTTTTTAATCACCTATGGCTATGCTTCATTTTTTGCTGGAAGCATAGACTGAGAAGCCTAGAAGTTCACCTGTTTTTATGGGCAGTAAGAAGAAAGATGGCTTAATGGTGCCAATTACACAGCTACCTGTCCACTGATCAGGCAGCTTAGCATAAGCTCTGTGTCCACATATCCAGTATAACCCAGTGGGTGCTGTCCAGTCCCGGTGGAATTCTGGGTGGGCCCAAACTGTCTGCAACTTTGGAAATTTACTGAATGGATTTCCTTCTGTGCAACTGGAACTTCACCATGTAACTGTTTTTGTAGTACCATTATACAGCTTTTGCTCAAGACCACTAAGCCGCCCTACAGGATGAGTGAATATTTTTCCTTTTCTAGCTATGCAATACTGTCCGATAATTGAGACTTTTAGAATCTAAAAATTGTCAGGCTGGTTCTTTTGGGCTGGGAATTCATCAGGAACTGGGTCTGTAGGAACTAATTCTCGGGCTTCCCATGGCCATTGATTTTCTGTTACGGTTTCTCCACAAACATAACATGAGGTGACATTTAGAGACTGGGCTACATGCTCGGCTAATTGCAAAAACTAATTTTTAGTTTTTCCTGGAATCTCAGGTACTGGCACATTTAGTTTATCATAGAAAGTCTGAAATACTGGTTCTGGATAGCGTCTTTGAACCTCTCCTTTTATTAGGATGCTTACACTAGGATCTAGTCCTTTTCCATTAATGTCTAATGTTACATATTTTCCTTTATTTTACTTTGGGTCTGAGGGGTTTGTGATTATCAATTCTAAAAGGTTGCAGCTCACACTCATGCAGGAGGGGCTGAATTTTCCTTTTTGGAGTCAAACAGGATCTTTTTTTATCTTCTTTTTAAGTAACCCAAATGACAGAAGACCAGTATTGATACATCTCACATAAATATGATTTTTGACAGATGTACTTATTTTCTGCTGTGTAACTTTTTTCCCAATCTAGAGAACCACATCTTATCTCATGCTGTTGACTATTAATAGTGGCACAGGCATCAAATTTTAAGGTTACATTTTTGGGGACCCCTCATTCTTCTGTTCTAGCTATTACTTTACTTGTGTCACCTAGAAAAGTACCAGTCCTTAATTTTATTTTAAAAACTGTGATCATGGGAGTCTTAAAGGGGTCATAGCACACATTGGGCTGGTCACTTCCTGGATTACATACTTTGGATAGAATAGCATTATACAAACAAGTTTCTTTTAGAGTCCTGGTATACTTATAATAACCATAAAATAATAGGACTGTAGCAATCTTTTGTCCTACCTCAGTGACTTGATGTATGTACTGGGAACAGCCCTCAGTGTGAGGAAGGTCAGTTGAAGTCCTTACTGTACAAGTCCAAATTTTAAGGAAAATGAGTCCCGCGATGAGTTTCCTCATGCTTCAGCAGTGCGTGGACCAGTCAGCTTCCGGGTGCGACTGGAGCAGGGCTTGTCATCTTCTTTAGAGTCACTTTGCAGGGGTTGGCGAAGCTGCTCCCATCCACGTACAGCTCCCAGTCTACTGATGTTTAAGGATGGTCTGGGAGGTTGGGCCCACTAGAATAAACTGAATCCAATACTTCTGCATAGTTATGTTTGACTGGGCTCTCTGATACTGGGAGCAAGGTGGCGGGTTTTAGGGTGTTGCAAACTCCAATGCTTATGTGGGGATTTTCACAGAGCAAGCTTTGGTATCTAGTTAGTCTAGCATTCATTAGCTAATGGTGTCCTTTGGTATTTATTAAAACCACCACAGCATGGGGGGACTTTATGTGTAGGTTTTGGCTAAGAGTTAGCTTATCTGCTTCTTTTGCTAACAGGGCCATTGCTACCAGGGCCCTTGGACATGGGGGCCAGCTTTTGGAAACCCTGTCTAGTTGTTTTGAGAGATAGGCCACTGGCCTTGGCCAGGGCCCTACAGTCTGGGTTAAAACTACAACTGCCAGTTTTTCTTTTGTTTGTTTTTTGACACCTAGGGTGTAAAGAGTTTTGTCAGGTCAGGTAGCCTCAGGGCTCGGGCCAACATGAGTTTTTCTTTTTAACTCATGAAAAGCTCATTGCTATTGGTTGTAATAGATGTAGTTTATCTAATCTACATTTTTATTGACTGTCATCTACCAAAATATTGACTTAAATCTTGTAACTATTTGATTTCAAGCTTTAAATTGATCTGGTATTCCCTGCGGGGCTTCAATTGCATCTAAATAAATGTGAGAGTTGAAAGACCTATAAGGGGTTTCTCTCACTTTATGATGTCTTATTATTTTTTTTTTCCTTCCTCTGGTAGATGAAATGCCAGGGTGAAAGGGGTAGTCAAATGGACTAAAGCACAAGTGCCACTCTAGTTATTTGGCAGAGTGCCCAGTAAAGGTCCCCCACAATACCACCACACATTTGCTCAGGGATGAACAAGGGCTGACTGATTGATAAGCTCTTGAAAATTCTTAAGCTCCCTGCATCCCTTTAGGTCTCCAAGGAGTGCTAAGTTTCCTCCCTGCCACGAGAGACCTGAAGTGAACTTAGTGTTGGGAGATGGAAGATGGATGGCCCTCAGGGGCTGACCTGCAGGGACTTCGGGATATAGCAGAGAGAGCTTCACATGACTTACTATTCCACGCTGTAGAATCCTAGAAAACAGCTACCATGCAGCCCACGCCTGGCTGACTGGAGGACCACATTAGTGGAAGGGAGACAATCTGGGCCTCTGGCCTGCCACGTGCACAAGCATAACAATTGCTTTTGTTTAACATGCAGATGGAATATTTGATCCATTTCAACCATGCATTTGCATCTTGGTATGTTGTCTTAATTGCCAAAGTTTGTTTTAAGTCTTTAACTTTTATGTTCCTCTAGTAAAATGAATGTTTCCCTTAGCACCAATTTTTATTAGTTTTTAGACCAAAGAAAGCTAAACATCATTTTATATTTAATAATGTTTCTTGTATGATTTTCATACCAGATAAGCTAAATTTTACCTTTATATTAGTGTGTTATTAATACTAAACTTAATTTTAATAAAACCTTGTAGACATATTTCTCCAATTTTTCATGTTTGACCATAAGGTAAGATTTTATAGACTTTTTTAACCTTTTATAATTTTTGTTAAAGAGCAGGTTGATGCTTTAAGAAAAAAACCTGTTGCATTATTACTTTCACATCCAGTTCACAGAAAACCTGGATGATATCTTTTTAATTTTAGCTAATATGTTTACACACAGAATTTTCTTTACAATTAATGTTTTAAAACTTGCTTAAACTTTTAAGCCAATTTTTTTAACCTTTTAATGTAGGTAAAAATCCACATTCTTATGCCTCCTTATAATCTTTTTACCAAAGGTATATTTTACTTTTTTATACACTTTGCACATAAACTGTTTCTTCAATAGTACTCAGGAGGCCTTATTACTTTTAAATTATATGACATTTTTTGCATAAAATTTTTTATAACCTTTTTTCTTTCACAACTTTCACTGACAATTCTTCAACATGTCTTAACTTTCTGACTTATTACAAACATTTTTTTCTCTTTAAACAACCAGTTAATTTATTTCAGGACAAGAATTTACCATATAACACTCTTTTTACATAAATTTTTCCTCCCCCTCTTTTTTTTTTTTTTTAATGAAGATAACCATTCCTTTTTATAAAGAGAACTTTCTTTATATCTTTGGACTAGACTGTTTAAGGCCACAAGATTAGAAGTTACCATATAATACATGTTACACTGTTAACTTTTAGCAAACTTCACTTTTGTTGAAAACCTTGTAAGTTTGAGACGTCAATTATCCTTTGCTATTAATAAGACCTTTTTTAGTCTAAACTAACTTAGAATTGGTATAGATGGCCTCTTTTTCTCTCTGCTGGTCTTTCCTTGCCTCTGCCAGCTGCTTATGCTGCTGTTCTCTTAACTACTGTGGTGGGGGGAAAGGGGGGTCTAAAACCAGCTGTAACTGTATATGTACGAAAACTAGTCTGGGTACTTTGGCTTACAGGTTACCTTGTGCCATACCTTTGAAACAATGGACCTGTCCAGGCTTTTTTCTGATGGCCAACCCACCTCTAATGCTAGCCAGTCTATTTCACACAAAGTTCTAAGTTTTCCTGGTGTCATAGTAACACCGTAATCTCCCTTAAATTCTTTCTTGAATTTTTTTTTTTTAACATAGTTCCCAGTGGGGTGGGCTTACTTTGTGCCTGACCCATGTTTTTTTGAGACAAAACACCACACTCACACCACACACACACCACAAATAAAGAACAGGAAAAAGGGCACACACACACTTTTGCAGTTTACACCAAACCAAAATCAAAACCAAAATCAGAGTATCCAGAAATCCAAGCCAGGTCAAAAACCTAAACCAAAGTATCCAGCAATTCAAGTAAAGTCAAAACCAGAAAAAGATGCCAATACAGGCACATTGTGGGTGATCAGGCCACGCTTCCACTCAGATGGAGTGGGGCAAGTTCAAAAGACTACTCTTACCAAGTTTCAGATGTCTGGACTCCAAGTGCCAGTTCCTTCCCGGTGTTCAGCCACTGTGTTAATCCTCTGCGGGGGGCCTGCTATGTGCTGCTCTGGTGAGGCATCCCACCAGGGCAATTTCCTACCCGGGATCACTGTTTGGATCGCATCACTCAGGCTGGCTGGAGTCCCCCGCAGGGATGCTCCACAGGGCAGGCCTAAGCCGCCTAAGGTGCTGCCTCAGCAGTCCATCAATTACTTTGCTTCCCTGTCAGGGAACCAAGAAATGTAGCAGGACGAGCTGCAGACAAAACCTCTCAGACACCGAGTTGTAGAAGGAAGGGCTTTATTCAGCTGGGAGCATCAGCAAGCTACTGCCTTAAAATCCAAGCTCCCCAAGTGCACAATTTGTGTCCCTTTTAAGGGCTCACAACACTAAAGATTTTACATGAAAAGGTCGTGATTGATTTGGGCAAGCAAGGGGTACGTGACAGGGGCTGCAGGCATCGGTGGTCAGGGAGAAAGAGAACAGGGCAGGGAGTTTCACAATGTTCCTCTATACAGTGTCTGGAATCTATGAATAACATCAGTTTCTAAGTTATGAGTTGATTTTTAACTACTGGGTTTAGGCCAGGCAGGCCCAGGCCTGGTTTCAGGCCTGGCGCCGGGCTGCCATCTTTGGTTTTATTTCCTTGTTGTTTTTTCTTAAAACAGGTACTGAGTATAAAACAACATAAAATAATGTGAGAGGGTCTTTCTCTTCCTTCACTGTGAAGACTGTGGGTGATGCTTTGTCAACCATCCCACCCTTCAAATGAGAGTTGAAATAACTCTGCCCACCAGGTGATTTGAAGCAGGTGGGGTGCAGCGCTGTTGACCATACTCACTCTGCAGTACTGTGAGCAGAGGCCGTGCCCTTTCTTCTCCCTACTGGGCTATGTAGAGATGTGAGTGGAATATTCTCAATCATCCCTGCCTGCATTAAGTGAACAACAACAAATAGGTAGCACTCTAGCCCCTTTGAACTAGAGAGTCGGGGCAGAACTATAGAGCACAGAATGTCGGAGAAAATGGTTCTCTAAATCTGCATGTTTAAAGTCCTGGGAAGGTCTCAAGCAGCCCCTGCATGGCATTGACCAGAATCAGCACAGCAAATGGTTTGAGAAGAGAATTATGGTATGTAATGGCACTCAGGTTTCAAATTGGCCTCTTGGTAACACACAAACAAAGCTAACCACAATAGCACAGAAGAGTCTCTGAAAACTAAACTGACATTTGAATCACAATCCACAAAATGGCCCAAGAGTTGTGTTCTAAACCTAAATTGGTTGACTATGACTGTTTGCTAAAATAGAAATTTTAAATGGCACTTAGAGGCTGATAACATAATGTTCAAACTGTCTTTGACACAATCTAAAACTATTCATTCGACCAGAAAGTAGAAAAATATCAAAGAGATGAGAAAAGACAATCAAAAGATACATAGAGGTGGCACAGATGTCAGAATATCTGACAATGGTTTTAAAGCAGCCCCAGAAGGAGGAGTCAACATGGCCAAATAGATACAACTAGGAGGAACATCTCCCACTGAGAGACCGGGAGTTTGGGTAGACTGGCACATTTTCGGCAAATCTTCAGAGGGAAGGCATTGAGAGTGGATGGAGGAGGATGCAGACACTGGGGTGAAGTGGAAGGAAGCATGGAACCCTGGTTTTGCTGAGCACCAGGACTTGATTCTTGACTCCCAGTGACTAGTGGAGAAGGGGTGAGTTGAACAGGTAAGGACTGGCCCGCTCTTGCCAGACCTGCAGAATTGTAGTAGCAGGAGATTTCACAACTGCCATGGACACTTGAGTGGGCAAGGAGAGCTGCTTAGAAAAGTGGAAGAGGAAGGACTCTAGCCTGTGCAGATCATAGAGGGTTTGGTGCAGGAATGTTTATAGTGGAGTACAGCTAGCAACATCCATAGCCCAAGGCTTGTCATATTCTTCCAGGGGACTTTAGCTTTAGGGCAACTTTTGGACCTGGACAGAGTAGGGCGGTGTTGCCGGAAGGATGGGGCCAGACTGCTGTGAGTGCCCCTCTATCTGCTGGTCTCTTATGGAACCCCACCATGACAACACCCTCCTGTAGTGCAGCCTCAGATGCACCAGAGTAGTTTCTGTGGGCTTTCATTACAGCTACTTTGACAGCAGACCATCACACATGCCCATCAGAAAGCTCCAGGAGACCAGTCCCAGCAATATGCACCAGCCTACCTGCCGTCTCCCTTCACCATGGCATAACCCTACTGCTTTGCTGGAATGTACTCTCCCATGCCCATCCCCCAACCACTTTGCTGACACATGCCAATGGGGAGCCCTCACCACTCCTGCCCTGCCAGCACACGGGTGCATGTGCACTGCTCTGCACCACCATTAGCACGAGGGCACTGCACTGCCCCTATACCTCACTGACTCACAGACATCCTGCTGCACCACCACCACTAGTGCAAATGCATGCACCAATACTGGTATTCCTGTGCCCACCAGGACTCCACCTTCATCAATATCAGTACAAGCATGGGTAGGAATACCACTGCCCCACTCCAGCCAATGCCCTGCCCCAGCTGGTATGCATCACCCTGCTATGCTGCTGCAGATGCTATTACATGCATGCAACCATGGATCCTGCTGCTACTGACCTGAAGAAGGACTTTGGTTGACACCACCCTTGAGAGTGTTGTCGGAAGTAGGCTGGGAACACCTTGACCCCTCTAGCACAGCAGGTTCCAAACCTTGAGGTGCTAGAGAACAAAGCCAGAGTACCAGCTCCCCAGAGTTAGAGCACACATCCTAGGAGTGCTGAGCCAAGTCTTTTCCTCTCTAAAATCTTCCAGAAATGAAGCCAGTTTACTGAGCCCAACTTACACCAGCAGTAAGCCCCCAAGGGCATCAAAGAAGATAAAAGCAAGAAACCCCATCCGAAGGACAGCAACTTCAAAGACTGAAGGAACATCAGCCCACACAGATGAGAAAGAAACAGTGAAAGATCTCTGGCAGCTCAAAGAGCCAGAGTGTCTTCTCCCTTCCACATGATCACACTACTTCATCAGCAAAGTTCTTAACCAGGGTGAACTGGCTGAAATAATAGCCATAAAATTCAGAATACTGATAGGAATAAAGATAATCAGGATTCAGGAGAAAGTTAAAACTCAACACATGGTATGTAAGGAATACAATAAAACAATACAAGAGGTGAAAGATGAAATAGCCATTTAAGAAAGAATCAAACTGATCTGACAGAGCTGAAAACCTCATGTCAAGAATTTTATGATACAATCACAGGTATTAACAGTGGAATAGATCAAGCTGAGGAAAGAATGTCAGGGCTCAAAAACATGTTCTCCAAAATAACTCAATCGAACCAAAATGAAGAAAAAAATAATAAATAATGAACAAACCCCCTGAAGAATATGGGATTATGTAAAAAGACCAAATCAACCACTAACTAACTGGTGTCCCTGAAAGAGATGAAAAGAAAGCAAGCAACTTTTAAAATATATCTGATATTATTATCCATAAAAATTTCCCCAATTTCTCTAGAGAGGCCAACATTGAAATTCAGGAAATGCAGAGAACCCCTGTGAGATACTATACAAGATGAACATCCTGAAAACACATAGTCATCAGATTCTCCAAGGTCAAAATAAAAGAAAAAAAATGTTAAAGGCAGCTAGACAGAAGGGGCAGATCATTTATAAAGGAAACCCCAACAGGCTAACGGTAGATATTTCAGCAGAAACCCAAAAATTCAGAAGAGATTAGGGGCCTGTATTTAGCATTCTTAAAAAAAAGAAACTTGGCGATTCCTCAGGGATCTAGAACCAGAAATACCATTTGACCCAGCAAACCCATTACTGGTTATATACCCAAAGGATTATAAATAATTCTACTATAAAGACACATGCACATGTATGTTTATTGCAGCACTGTTCACAATAGCAAAGACTTGGAACCAACCCAAATACCCATCAATGATAGATTGGATAAAGAAAATGTGACCCATATACACCATGGAATACTATGCAGCCATAAAAAGGATGAGTTCATGTCCTTTTCAGGGACATGGATGAAGTTGGAAACCATCATTCTCAGCAAACTAACACAGGAACAGAAAACCAAACACCACATGTTCTCACTCATAAGTGGGAGTTGAACAATGAGAACACATGGACACAGGCAGGGAAACATCACACATTGGGGCCTGTTGGGGGGTGAGGGGCTAGGGGAGGGATAGCATTAGGATGTAGATGATGGGTTGATGGGTGCAGCAAACCACCATGGCACGTGTATACCCATGTAACAAACCTGCACATTCTGCACATGTATCCTAGAACTTAAAGTATAATTAAAAATAAATAATTAAGTAAGTAGTGAAAGAAACTTGGGAGGTAGAGCAAGATGGTGGAATAGAAGTTTCTATGGATCATCCCCCACGAAAGAACACCAATTTAACAAATATCTGTACCAAATTACCTTCATAAGGACCAACACTCAGGTGAGCAAAAACAGTAACTTGTTTTAACTTTATATCACTGAAAAGGGCACTGAAGAGATAGGAAAAAAAATCTGAAATTTCTGAAACCACCCCTCCCTCATCCTCCTGCAGTGGTGGCATGATGCAGAGAGGATTTCTGTGCACTGGGCAGAGAAGGAACTTAGCAATTGTGAGGCATTAAACTCAATGCTGTCCTGTTACATCAGAAAGCAAAACCAGAAAAAAATAATCTGATGCCTGCCCATAGTGGGAGCATTTATACCAACCTTTAAGATCTGAAACACGGCAAGAATGCACACTTACACCACTGTTATTCAACATGGTACTCAAAGTCTTAGCCACAGCAATCAGACAAGAGGAAAAATATAAGCGCATCCAATTTGGAACAGAAAAAAGTCAAATTATCCTTGTTTGCAGATAATATAATATTATATTTGGAAAAACCTAAAAAGCCTGCCAAAAAACCGTTAGAACTGATAAACAAATTCAGTTAAGTTGCAAGATATAAAATCAACATATGAATTCGGTAGCATTTCTATATGCTGTGAAAGGAAAATAAATCTCAGGACCCCGAAATTACTAAGCCAAGGAAACAGGCTGAGAACTGTATCAGGCAAATCTGCCTCCCATTTTGTTCCTAAATAAAATAGCTACAAAGATAAAAAGCTGCATCCCTCCCTCACAAGTTGCCCACAAGGAAATTCTTTGTGGACAAAGGATAGACAGAACTCAGAGTCATCCCTCTGAGGCTCACCTGAGATAAACACATATCTGATTGCTTCTTCTGCCCATTGTTTATGTAAAAATGTAGATTAACTGAGCCAGATTAAATTTCATTTTCATTGGAAGGCTGATCAAAGACTCAAAAGAATGCAAAATTTTATCTCTTATCTACTTCTAACCTGGAAGCCCCCCCACCCCCTTGCTTTGAAATTTCCCACCTTACTGAACGAAACCAATGTACATATTGATTGATGTCTCATGTCTCCCTAAAACATATAAAAGCAAGTTGTACCCTGATCACCTTGGATACATGTCTTCAGGACTTCCTGATGTTGTGTCATGGGTGCATCCTTAACCTTGGCAAAATAAACTTTCTAAATTCATTGAGACTTTTCTCAGATACTTTTTGGTTTACAATGCCAATACTAAACAATCTAAAAAAGAAATTAAAAATTAATGCCTTTTATGATAACTACAAACAAATACCTAGGAATTAACCAAAGAAGTAAAAGCTCTTGCTAATGAAAACTATAAAACACTGATGCAAGAAATTGAAGAGGACACCAAAAAAAATGGAAAGATATTTCATGTTCATAGATTGGAAGAATAAATATTATTAAACTGTCCATACTACTCGAAGCAATCTACAGATTCAATGCAATCCCCATCAAAATACTAATGACATTCTTCACAGAAATTTTAAAAATACTATCCTAAAACTTATATGGAACCACAAAAGACCCAGAAGAGCCAATGTTATCTTGAACAAAAAGAACAAACCTGGAGGAATCATATTAGATGGCTTCAAATTATACTACAGAGCTATAGTAACCAAAATGGCATGGTATTGGAAACAAACAAACAGACACAAAACCAGTGGAAGAGAATAGTGAACCCAGAAATAAATCCACACACTGGCAGTGAACTGATTTTCAAAAAAGCTGCCTATAACATCCCTGGGGAAGACAATGTCTTCAATAAATGGTGCTGGGAAAACTGAATATCTATATGGAGAGGAATGAAACTAGACCCTTATCTCTCACCATATAGAAAAATGAAATCAAAATGAATTAAAGACTTAAATCTAAGACTTCAAACTATGACACTACTACAAGAAAACTTTGGGGAACATCTTCAGGACATTGGTGTGGGCAAAAACTTCTTGAGTAGATATACACAAATGAGATCACATTAAGTTAAAAAGCTTCTGCACAGGAAAGGATACAATCAACAAAATGAAGAGACAATGCACAGAATGGGAGAAAATATTTGCAAACTGCCCATCTGACAAGGGATTAATAACCAGAATATATAAGGAGCTCAAACAACTCTATAGGGAAAAATCTTATAATTCCCATTTTTTTAAAATGGGCAAAATATTTGAATAGACATTCCTCAAAAGAAAACATAAACATGGCAAATAAGAAGGTGCTCAACATCACATTGATTGTCAGAGAAATGCAATCAAAACTACCATGAGATATCATCGTACCCAAGTTACAATGGCTTTTATCCAAAATACAGGCAATAACAAATGCTGATGAGAAGGTAGAGAAAAATAGAACCATCATACACTGTTGGTGGGAATAGAACTTAGTACAACCACTGTGAAGAAAAGTTTGGAGTTTCCTTGGAAAACTAATGAATAGACCTACCTTGTGATCCAGCAATCCCACTGCTGGATATCTATCCAAAGGAAAGGAAATGAACATATGGAAAAGATATATGCATTTGCATGTTTTTTGCAACACTGTTCACAATGGCTGATATTTGAAAGCAACCTAGGTGTCCATTAGCAGATGAATAGATAAAGAAAATGTAGTACTTATACACAATCAAGTACTATTCAGCCATAAAAAAGAATGAGATCCTGTCATTCACAATAATATGAAATAAAACTAGAGGCCATTATGTTAAGTGAAATAAGCCAGGCAGAGAAAAACAAATATCACATGTTTTCACTTATTTGTGGGATCTAAAAATCAAAACAATTGAACTCATAGAGGTAGAGAGTAGAAAGATAATTACAAGAAGCTGAGCAGCTTCTTGTAGGTGGTGTGAGGGAGGTAAGAATGGTTAATAGGGTACAAAAAATGTTAATTATACTCATAGTTATCTTTAAGTGTACAATTAAATTATTATTGACAATAGTCACCCTGTTGTGCTATGAAATATGAGCCCCTGTTCATTTATTCTAAGGCTATAATTGGATTGTTTGTGACACAGATAAATACTTCAGGGGATGCATACCCCTTTTGGCATGATGTGATTGTTACTTATTGAATGCTTGTATGACAGTATCTCATGTACCCCAAAAATATATACACCTACTGTGTCCCCACAAAAATTTCTTTAAAAATTTAAGAAAAGAAATTTCAACCAGGAATTTCATATCCAGCCAAACTAAGCTCCATAAGCAAAGAAAAAATAAGATTCTTTTCAGATAAGCAAATGCTACAGAAATTCAGCAGATCTGCCTTATAAGAGGTCCTTAAAGGAGTTCTACATATGGAAAGAAAAGAGCATTATAAGCCACCACAATAACATACTATGTACATAGACCATTGACACCATGAAGCAACTACACAGTCAAGTCTGCTTAACAAGCTAAAAACATGACAGAATCAATTCCACAAATATTAATATTAACCTTGAACGTAAATATGTTAAATGCCCCAACTAAAAGGCACAGAGTGGCAAGTTGGATAAAGATGCAGAACCCTTTGGGTATATACCCAGTAATGGGATTGCTGGGTCAAATGGTATTTTTGGTTCTAGATCCTTAAGGAATCACCACACTGTCTTCCACAAAGGTTGAACTAATTTACACTCCCACCAACAATGTAAAAGTGTTCCTATTTCTCCACATCCTCTCCTCTCCAGCATCTGTTGTTTCCTGACTTTTTAATGATTGCCATTCTAACTGGCGTGAGATGGTATCTCATTGTAGTTTTGATTTGCATTTCTCTAGTGACAAGTGATGATGAGCTTTTCTTCATATGTTTGTTGGCTGCATAAATGTCTTCTTTTGAGAAGTGTCTGTTCATATCCTTCACCCACTTTTTGATGGGGTTGTTATTTTCTTATAAATTTGTTTAAGTTCCTTGTAGATTCTGGATATTAGCCCTTTGTCAGATGGATAAATTGTAAAAATTTTTCCCATTATAAATCATTCTACTATAAAGACACATGCACACTTATGTTTATTGCAGCACTATTCACAAGAACAAAGACTTGGAATAACCCAAATGTCCATCGGTGATAGACTGGATTAAGAAAATGTGGCACATATACACCATGGAATACTATACAGCCATAAAA
Organism: Pongo abelii; assembly: GCF_028885655.2. NCBI lineage: Eukaryota > Metazoa > Chordata > Mammalia > Primates > Hominidae > Pongo > Pongo abelii. The sequence goes on along the minus strand of NC_071990.2, from coordinate 75,029,584 downwards.
AAGATGAGTTCATGTCATTTTCAGGGACATGGATGAAGCTGGAAACCATCATTCTCAGCAAACTAACACGGGAACAGAAAACCAAACACCGCATGTTCTCACTCATAAGTGAGAGTTGAACAATGAGAACACATGGACACAGGGAGGGGAACATCACACACTGAGGCTTGTCTGGGGTTGGGGAGTTAGGGAAGGGATAGCATTAGGAGAAATACCTAATGTAAATGATGGGTTGATGGGTGCAGCAAACCACCATGGCACATATATAACTATGTAACAATCCTACACGTTCTGCACATGTATCCCAGAACTTAAAGTATAATAAATGTAAATAAAGGCTGGAAAAAAATAGTCATTTTCTGTGACACCACAGTCACTTCACTTATGTGAACAATGTGGTCTGTCTGTCATTTCTATTAATTTCCACATTCCTTTTGTAAGCAATATTGACAAAGATAATTACTTTAAAGAATGGAAACTGCATTTTGTCAAAAGGAGTGGGATGAAATAGTAGAAAATTTGTGTTTTCTCCAAAATGATAATCTTATGAATTCTGGGTGGACTCTAATTTTGGTTGCTAAAGGTTGTCAGTCTTTCTAGGTAAGAAGTATGACTGGAATTTACTTGAGTCTTTTTTTTAATATTGAAGACATGGAGACTAAACATTTTTCAATGTAGAATTCCAAGGTTTTTTAATGATAAGGTAACTAGTATTAATTTTATAGTATCAGTGGTCTTACGCAGTAAAGAAATTCAAATGGGGCCTGGCTTGACCAGCAAATGTAAAATGTCTCAAGTCCAAACAATTTACATGCAAAATATCACTGAGACTGTATACTCTCTTTGGACCTTAACCTTGCTTCGATTCCTTTCGAACCTCAGTATCTCACAGTGTTTACATGCATGGATTCCAGAATCAGTCTGCAGGCATTCAGCTCCCAGCTCTATCATTTATTAGCTGTGGAACGCTGAGCAAGATACTAATCTTGTTTGTAACTCAATTTCCTCCCCTATAAAGTGGGGATAATTATAGGATGCAGACGAGGTTCGCGGGGATGGGGGTCGGTGGGCTTATGCCTGCCAAGGCTCTGACACAATGGTGGTGCAGGTGCACATGCACATTGGCGGGGAAGAGAAGGCAAGGTCAGACTCTGCACACACGTGCCAGCAAAGCGATGTGGGTTGTGGTCGTGGGCAACTAACTTCGTGCAGGCAAAGAGGCATGGGGGAGGTATCATAGAACTAGGGTAAGGCTTAAATGTAAAACATTTAAAACAGTTGGAACAGAGTAAATATATATATATAAATGGTAGTTAACTTTTTCACAAAGTTCATTTCTGTCCATACAACATTAATTAATGTTTTAGATTAACACTTCAATCTTCTTGTGCTTAATAAAGCACTATCCTCCTTGCTACCAGGTTACTGGCCTTTTTCTAAAAGCATTCTTTTGTTCTCTTGCTCCAATCTGTTTATTTTGGAGACAAATATTTCTCCACGGTTACCATATGCTTTCCATGAGTGGTGGTACTATCTTTCTAACTAAATCATGGCTCCTCTTTTTTGTACTCAGGCAACCATCTTTGTTTACTGTAGTACTACTAACAGATGGTGGTGCCAGGCATCATTTTACCACAAATGATAAGAATATTTTGTCTGGTTCTAGTTTATCTAAAAAGTTGTTGTAAGAAGCTTAGCAATTATCACTATATCCAGAATCTTGCATGTCTTTTGTTACCCTTAATACACCAGAAATCATAGCCCATAATGTCTAGTAGCTTCCTTTAAGAAAAACATCTCGAGGAAAACCTGTAAGATAATTATTTCTTTCAGTTATTTGATTTTCCGCATTGTGTAACTTCTGAAAGTAAAACAGTGTCTGGTCCTTGGATTGCTATTTACTAACAACAGTAGAAAATTGTATAGCACAGATTAATATCAACAACTAGTATGTTCATTGGATTTCTAAAAACCATGGCAAATAATAACAGCATTTTTTTGTTATTTCTAAATATTAGAAAATGCTCTGAAATATTACTATGTTTCAGTTATCCTTTCTGAAAAATCTCCTGAAAATATTTACAAGTAAAATATAATTTGAATTCAACATGAATATGCCAATAATTTTAAATACTTCTGATTCCGAATGTAAGATATCTTCAGTGTTTTTTATTTCATGTAATTACTTCTATGTTAAATCTTTTTGTTGCCGGGCGTGGTGGCTCACGCCTGTAATTCCAGCACTTTGGGAGTCCGAGGCTGGCGGATCACAAGGTCAGGAGTTCAAGACAAGCTTGGCCAAGATGTTGAAACCCTGTCTCTACTAAAAATACAACAAAAATTAGCTGGGCGTGGTGGCGGGCGCCTGTAATCCCAGCTACTCAGGTGGTTGAGGCAGAGAATTGCTTGAACCTAGGAGGTGGAGGTTGTAGTGTGCCTACATTGTGCCACCGCACTCCAGCCTTGGCGACAGAGACTCCATCTCAAAAAAACATCTTTTTGTTTATCTTTTTATGTTAAATCTTTCCTATGTTAAACTCTGACTCAAATGATTAAGATATCAACTTTATTTGAAAATAGGGTGACTAATTTATAAAGAATGTAAATAATTTCACCAAGTGGCAAAGACAAGTTATATCAGGAGAGATACCAGTAAGAAAATAAAATTCCTGGACCTTTATTATTGCCTCAGATGAAATGGATATTATACCCATGCACTCATTAATTAATTTCCCAAACATATACTGAAGGCTTCCTACAGCTTCATGACATCTGGCGTCAATATTTAAAAATGTGTTCCTTAATAGATAGTGTTGACTTAGAAGTGTTATCCCAATAAATCTCAGTTAAGAGATAGAGTTTTGAAGCAGGATGTGCTTATTTAGTAATTGTTAAGATAATTTCTAAGTCTGTCAAAATGGCTTATTTTTTTCTCTGAAATTCTATAAAGGAACTTTTTTGCAAATATTTTTCTCCCCAGTATATCTGGTTTAAGTTATCTCAAAGTTAGAATTCTTATTTGAGACATGAACAGCTTTTATTAGAAGCACAAATGTGTTAGAAGATATAAACTTTTCCAGATTTATAAAAGAAATTGTTTTAATAAGATGTACTGTTAATAGTTTCAAACATAAAATCAGTTTTTCCCAAAGCTTTACTTCTCAGCCATTGAGGTGTCTAATCCAAGTGCTTCTGTAATTCCTACCATGTTTAATTACAAGGCATTTTCAGAAAATTTTCCCATTATTTCACTAGCATAATTGTCTATCAGACCTGCCTCGCCATGCTTTGGATCAGAGAAACAATGAAAAGCAACTTGTTAAACTTTAAGAAAGGGCTTTTAGTAATACAAATGTCAGTAATTTTGGCTTGTCTAAGGAGACTAAACAAAATAAAGTACATGTTAGGAAATAGTCACAAGACTTTCAAGCTTCAGAAATATTTACTTAGATTGTTTTGAAAGATTGAAACATTGCAAACACGTTCTTAGTGGAGTTCAGATTTCTTTTATTCTGGCTAAATCAAGCCGGAGTTAATAGTGCACAAGAAGTCAAACGTTAGTTCTCACCCTTTTTTCCTATTCCCCAAACACACGACCATAACAAAATTTCATTAGTAAAAGAGGTTCATGAGAGCTCTACTCAGTGGGAAAATGGGGGAAGAGATAATCCAGTTAGGCTGTTACCAATTCTTGCTTTTATTGGAAACATGCCTGTAGTTTGAGCCTTTCAGGTAAATCTGAACCACTTTCCTGTCCACATACATATCCTTGCCAGCACTTTTTTTTTTTTATTTATTTAATTTTTTGAGACAGAGTCTTGCTCTGTCGCGAGGCTGGAGTGCAGTAGCGTGATCTTGGCTCACTGCAACCTCTGCCTCCTGGATTCAAACAATTCTCCTACCTAAGCCTCCCTAGCAGCTTGGACTACAGGCATGTGCCACCACACCCAGCTAATTTTTGTATTTTTAGTAGAGACAGGGTATCACCAGGTTGTCCAGGATGGTCTCGATCTCTTGACCTCATGATCCGCCCACCTCGGCCTCCCAAAGCGCCAGGATTACAGGCATGAGCCACTGCACCTGGCCCCTTACTAGCTCTTAAAAAGAGGTTGAACAGGAAACGATTCTCCGCATTTGAACAAGTATCATTCGTTCTTTTTGAAATCAGATGCCCACATAGTACCTAAGTCCAAAAATCAAGTAGGTGATGTGGTAGACAGAGCAATGACTTCCAAAGATGTCCATATTTCAATCTTCAGAAATGTGAACACATTACTTTACATGGCAAAAGGGACATTGCAGATTTGATTGAGGCTAATGACATTGCAATGGGGAGATTATCCAGGATTATCCAAGGAGTCCAATCTAATTATAGTTTTTAAAAACAGAGAATCATTCCCAGCTGTGGTGAGAAAGCGATGTGACAATAAAAGGAGAGGCAGAGACATGCAATGTTGCTCTCTTTGAAGATGGAGGAATGGATGCATGCACCAAGGAATGAGGGATCCTCTCGAAGTTTGAAAAGGCAAGGAATAGATTCTCCCCTGGAGTCTACAGAAAGGAACACAGTCCTACCTAGATTTTAGCCCAGTGAGACCTGTGTCATACTTCTAATAACGGAACCGTAAGATGATGATAAGTTCGCGTTGTTTTCAGCAACTAAGTTTATGGTAATTTGTTATGGCATCAATGGAAAACTTATGCAGATGGTAATGAGATTTTGACTTTACTCTTGCTTAAGAAGTGTCAGACAGCTGCTAATCCCCTTTTATTTACTCAACTTGAATTTCAGGATATTACAAACAAACTTACACTCAAACTTATTTGTAAGTAAATAACACCCATTCTTTAACAATTATGTGGTTTGAACATTTTCATGGTGCTCAGTTACCAACTTTAAGTTTACTCAAAATTTCCCTAATAAAACAGAAATAATAATTTAGCCACCTGCAAAAAATTAGCATAGTCTCAATGTTTGTTTCCAAAGCAAGATAAGCACGATTTAGTAAGTATTTTTTTCCAAAATTCCCAAAATTACATGTAATATAGTATACCAGAACAATGGATAAAATAAAATTTTTAGTAACATCTGTTTACTAGTTTTTCACAGTCTGGGTCTTCAGAATCTTAAATGTAATGGTCAGGTTGTGTATGCCCAGTTTATATTTTAAAACATACTTGGAGATATTATTTAATTTATGATTTCCAAATATAAGAAATTTATTTATGAACCATGACTAAAATGAGAATATACCTACATATTGAAAATATAATTAAGAATATATTAAGAATATATGTGTATATTAGTTGAGAAATATACTCCATAGAAAGCTTACCCCAAAGCAAATGTGCAGTTTCTGTCCTGTACAGTTTCTGTGGTTAGATCTGCTCACCATCCAGGGACAGTTGATGGGATTGGAGACCGTGAAGTAGGAGTGATTCACTGCTTCCTCCCTTTGCCTGGTTGCCAATTGAATGAACATTTACATACACAACACCAAGGTTCAAGTAGCCCTTTTATTAATACAAAATGTATGTTGGTAAAATTGGAGGAGGAAAGAGAAATCATGTATGAAAAATTTTAAAACTCAAATGATAATCTAGAGTGGATTATGCTGTTATTTAACATGCTTCTTTGGAAATCTAATAGCTTTTCAACCCCAGAAGAAAGTAAGCATATGTACCATATACATTTTAATAAGTAGTGAGCCATTATAAGAACCTCTGTTATCATTTCCTTGATATAGGGTTTTAAAGCCTTTTTTCCATAAATATAGAAATAAATAATTAAGAACTTCCTAATGATAATAATTCCAATAGCACTTTGTGATGTGGAAATTGACACCAATATTGCAGTTTCTATACAATTCATTCATTGTTAGGATTTAGGCAGGAGACAGAAATCGTCAATTATTGAGCAGAGAGAATTTAAATAAAGATTTGTTAACTGAGTATGAAGTTATTAACTAAGTAGCTAAGAGGATAAAAGAAAAGAGCACTAAAAGATCATGAAGGCAGCAACTCTAGGAAGTAGGTATTACCCTGGTGCTGGAGGAATAAAAGGAAGAAGCTGGACATGTGGCTCCAGGACCCGAGAGCTGGAGTGAAGAGGGAGATCTGTCCAGTTGATGATTGTGTGAGCTCAGAGGAGAGCCCCATGTGCCTGTGACCCAGATCCCTGAGGAGTGGACACTGGCTAGTTGGTGTCCCTAAGGAGGAAGGATAAGACCAATTCTACAGGTGTTGAACAAACAGCAAACAGCGTTCTGATATTGCCTCAGAAGGAATTGACACATGCAGACAAGTACAGAGATGCTGCTCACAGAAATGGCAAGTATCCAGAAAGAAAATAGGGAGGAGCAAGTCCCTTCCTCCTCCTCCAGGCTTGGAGTCTCAATCTCACATCCCTTTTGGCAGAATTTAACAGCTAGCTAGCTCGAGCATCGCAAAGCAGGGTAGAGATGGTGAGTTTGAAATTGAGACAATAATTTAATATATGGCACTGAATTCAATCAAAAGCACCTATTATTGACAATATTTAAAATATTTACACTTTTTAGACTCCAACCAAATGGAAGACCTGTTTTGTTCATGCTGTACCATCAGCCTACAATTCACTTCCACTTTGTTTTTACCTGTGCATCTTGGTTGTTTGGAAACATTTTTAGAGCTCCTTATAGGAAGGGTCTGTGGCTAATTCTTCTGCTTAGTATAGTGTCTGAAAGCAGTAGGTGTTGACAGAAGAATGGATTCTCCCATGTCCAAGGACCCAGATTACTGTAGATTGACAGGGATTTGGAGTGACTCAGGACCCTCTTTTAATCCCTCAGCATCAAAACCCTGCTTGGAGATGAAGGCGATTCACTCTCCTTTCTTTCCCACAGAGAAGCACTCTTATAACTTGTATACTGTTATCCTTTTAGAGGAAAATAAATTTGCTCCTAATTCACCCTGTGGAACCACTTTATATTTTGTTTGGAGAGAGAGAAACTTGTAGAAGCCCCATTCTAATTTGCATTTTTCCTGGAATCAGGCATAAACACCATGAACACTCAGGACATTATATTTGCTGATAAGATTCCTCTATAATACAAAAACCGAAGGGAAAAGATGAGTAGAAAATATTTACAATGCATGTGGAAAACATAAATGCTATCAAACATTAAAAAACATCAGCATTTGGAAGAGAAAAAATACAACAATGGTAGTATCAGAATGTCACAAAATGAATCACTGGGTTTTGTAAATTATAAATTACTACACGTGTTTGCATTTGTTTCTGCTCTAATACTCCTTTTATGCTTATATTTTAAAAATTAATATTTATGTGAGTCATCATAAAAGAGAACTGCTTCTTTTTCATTCACTCATTCAATAAATACTTATTAAGCACTCACTAGTTGTCAGAACATGATTAGGCATTGCAAAGAGAGTTGTTAACACAGAGCTTGTACCTTCACAAAACTTTGATTCTGAGGTCATATTCAAGTTAGCACAATATTTAGAATAATATAACATTCATTATAAAATGTGCAAAAGTTAAAGTTACAGAAAACATTAAAGATATACTTCCCTGAGGGTGTACCAAATCTTTGGAGTTGGGAGCAGAAGAGTGAGCATCAGATATTACGCGTATTATTTATCAATAAGGAGACAGGGTTTTAAAAGGGTTGTGCAAAAGGTTTTCATGTTTCTCACTTGGTAGACTGAGATGGAAGCAGAGGACACTTTTTAACACATAGTAGAAATTTTGAGAATTAGTAAAAATCTTGAGACATTTTTATGTCAATGACTTGCATTAGCGGACTTGGAAGAGTTAAAACAGCAGAGTTCCTTGACCCCCCTTACAGGACATGCAACAGGGTTGTGGCTTATCTGTTAGGTCTCCACTACCATTCAAACCCCTTACAGGAGGGGAACGTGCAGACAGGCAGGTGCAGGAGCTGGAGCAAGAGCCCCTGGGCTCCGGCCCCACGGCAGCATCCATGGGTGGGAGCCTGTGACTCCCAAAGCCCAAGTTCGCATGTATTACGATGAGTTCTTTCAGTTTTACCATCAGCTGACGGCTTAAATGTTAACCAGCTCTGTGACCTCTTGGTACCCAGTTCCTTGTCCAATGTTCAGGAGGAATCAGGTCACACATGGACTTGAAGAATGAATGTGGGGTTTTATTGAGTGGTGGAAGTGGCTCTCAGCACGATGGATGGGGAGCTGGAAGGGAAATGGAGTGGGAAGATGATCTTCCCCTGGAGTTTGGCCGCCTAGCAGCTGATTTCCTCTTTGACAGTCCCCAGCCAAATTCCCCTTAGCATTCAGATGCTCTTTCTCTTCTCTCTGCTGTGCCATTCTACTGTCCTTCTGCTCTTCTGTTCATCTCCTTTTCTCTCTCTGGAGCCAGGGGCTTGGGGTTTATATGAGTATAGGATTGCAGGAGATGCTGTGGTAGGCCAAAAGGCAACTTTAGGGTGCAAAACCAAGAATGCCTGTTCCCATTGAAGGCCATGGGTATCCTGGCTTGAGGGTGGGGTCCTTTGCCAGGGAACCACCCTCTGCTCAGCAGAGCACTCAACTTGGCATACCTTTTCTTTTCTCCCCAAACTCTTAAGGAAATTTCTTTTTCTTTTTTTTTAATTATTAAAACAATTTTACTTAAAATATGATTTCAGCTGTTTAACATATAACCTTTTATTATCTTGAATTTTTTTAAATTTATTATTATTATACTTTAGGTATATCTCCTAATGCTATCCCTCCCCCCTCCCCCCACCCCACAACAGTCCCCAGAGTGTGATGTTCCCCTTCCTGTGTCCATGTGTTCTCATTGTTCACTTCCCACCTATGAGTGAGAATATGCGGAAATTTCTTTTTCTTAGCAGCCCATTTTCCACAATGTTAACTAGGCATTTACATAAAAGGTTTGTTCTGGTTAAAAAAGTAAAAGCAATAGTTTGGATTATGTAATGATCTTTTTTATTCACAAAAAAGTACCTAAGTTAAACTATTTGGCTAAGTTTAAAGATACTTGGTGATTGCCTCTAGAATTGCAGACTCAACATACCTAAAAATAAGAATCAGTCTCCAAAGGTTTTGCCAGCTCAGTACAACCCAGTGATTAAAAGTCTTCAAACAAAAACATACCATATTTCCTACATTTTAAAAATATGTATTTTTCACATTTTGGCATACCCGATGTTGGAATTTACCTTAAAAATATCTGCCTACTTAATCTATTCTCATTTCATTGGGACATCTTATACCTAATTGTTGCCTAGAATATAAAAAATTATGACACTTGACTGAATAAAAACCAAATAACTCTTTTAAAACAGTGATTATTAATGAAAACACATAGCTACTTATTTTTAAGTGATAACATGAGAATAAAAAATATATGGCCAGAAAAATAATAAAGCAAGTGTTCTAAAATTTTAAATCTTTAATGAGTGAGTGTGAAAATAAGATTATGACACATACATATCTGCATAATGAACAGTGAGTTTTGCCAGAAAATTAAATTCATTATCCATTTTTTATTAAGTAACATTGCTATGAAAAATAAAAGTAATTTGTATAAAACTAAGCAATTTCTTACATCAGCCAAGGATTCCATTACTAGGGACTTAACTGACACTTAAATATTAGACTAAAGAATTGGTGTCACTGTTCTCCAATGATATGATAGTGTAACTAGAAAGCTTAAACACTCATCCAAAAAGCTTCTAGATTTGATAAATGAATTCAGTAAAGTTTCAGGATACAAAATCAATATATACAAATCACTAACATTGCTATACACCAACAGCAACCAAGCTGAGAATCAAATCAACAACTCAACCCCTTTTATAACAGCTGCAAAAAAAAAAAAAACAAAACAAAAAAAAAACAGGAACATGCCTAACCAACCAAGGAGATAAAAGATATTTACAAGGAAAACTACAAAACACATCTGAAAGAAATCATTGATGACACAAACAAATGGAAACACATTCTATGCTTATGGACGGGTAGAATCAATATTGTGAAAATGACCATACTGCCAAAAGAAATCAGTAAATTCAATGCAATCCCCATCATTATTCTTCACAGAACTAGAAAAAACAATCCTAAAATTCATATGGAACCAAAAAAGAGCCTGTACAGTCAAAAAAGACTAAGCAAAAAGAACAAATCTGGAGGCCTCACATGACCTGACTTCAAACTATACTATAAGGCTATAGTTACAAAAACAGCATGGTACCAATATAAAAATAGGCATGTAGAACAATGAAACAGAATAGAGAACCCAGAAATAAAGCCAAATATTTACAGCCAACTGATATCTGACAGAGCAGACAAAAACATAAAGTGGAGAAAGGACACCCTATTCAACAAATAGTACTGGCATAATTGACAAGCCACATGTAGAAGAATGAAGCTGGATTCTCATTTCTCACCTTATATAAAATCAACTCAAAATGGATCAAAGACTTAAATCTGAGACCTGAAACCATAAAAATTCTGTAAGATAACTCCAGGAAAACCCTTCTAGACATTGGTTTAGGCAAAGAGTTTATGCAACAAAAACAATGATAAATAGATGGTACCTAATTAAACTAAAAAGCTTCTGCACAGTGAAATAAATAATCAGCAGATTAAACAGACAATCCACAGAGTGGGAGAAAGTATTTACAAACTATGCATCCAACAAGGACTAATACTCAGAATCTACAAGGAACTCAAACAAATAGGCAAGAAAAAAACATAATCCCATCAAAAGTGGGCAAAGGACATAGACAATTCTCAAGAAAAGATATACAAATGGCCAAAAAACATATCAAAAAATGTCCAACATCACTAATTATCAGGGAAATGCAAATTAAAATCACAATGAGATACTGCCTTACTCCTGCAAGAATGGCCATAATTAAAAAATCAAAAAATAACAGACGTTGGCAGGGATGTGCTGAAAAGGGAACACTTTTACGCTGCTGGTAAGAATGTAAATTAGCACAACCACTATGGAATACGGTACGGAGATTCCTTAAATAACTAAAAGTAGAATGACTGTTTGATCTACCAATCCCATTACTGGGTATCTACCCAGAGGAAAAAAAATGTCATTATATGAAAAAGACACTTGCACACACATGTTTATAGCGGCACAATTCGCAATTGTAAACATATGGAATCAGCCTAAATGCCCATTAACCAATGAGTGGATAAAGAAAATGTAGTATATATATGCAATGGAATACTACTCAACCATAATAAGAAACAAAATAATGGCATTCACAGCAACTTGGATGGAGTTTGGAGACAATTATTCTAACTTAAGTAACTCACAAATGGACAACCAAACATCGTGTGTACCCACTTATAAGTGGGAGCTAAGCTATGAGGATGCGAAGGCATAAGAATGATGTAATGGATTTTGAGATCTCGGGGGGAAGGTTGGGAGGAGGTGAAGGATAAAAGAAAAAAATAAGGAATTGATGTCATTGTGCAAATGATATAGTCCACAAGTAAAATCCAAGATTTGTTCTTAATGTTTCTAATACATCATAAATGGAATATAGAAAACCAGAAATGCCCTTATCTTAATTTGTAGAAAAGGGGAATCAATGTAACTGATTTGATTTTGCACAAAGTTTTACAATCAAAATGTAAAATATTACTTTGAGGAAAAACTCTGAATCTTTATATCTGGGATCAACTCTAGGAAAAACAGCAGATAGTCAATTCATTGTTTCACTTCACCTCCTACCTCCACCGTGAACACCATCCCTGCTTGCTTTTTATAGAGGGAATGTGTTTTCTATCATTAAACATTAACGAAGAAGAAAATCCTGCCATTTAGTTAACATGGGGATGAACTTTGCAGACATTATGCTAAGTGAAATAAGCCAGACAGAAAGACAAATACCTGTACTAAATTATCTCAGTTATATATGAAATCTAAAATAATCAAACTCATAGAATCAGAGTTCTGCTGGGTTTTGCCAGGGGCTGGAGGGAGGGGGAAGTGGAGAGATGCTGGTCAAATGTTACAGACTTTCAGATATCCAGTATGAATAAGTTCTGGAGAGCTGATGTACAACATTGTGACTATAGTTAACAATGTTGTATACTTGAAATTTGTTAAGAGGGTGGATCTTAAGTGTTCTCACCACAAAAAAATAAAAATAAAAAAGAAGCCCAAAAGTAGAAAAGAAAATGATACTATGTGGTATAATGGATATGTTAATTAGCTTGATTGTTGTGATTGTTATTACTGTTATTTATTTTTTATTTAATTTTTTGAGACGGAGTCACACTGTCACCCAGGCTGGAGCACAGTGGGCGTGATATTGGCTCACTGCAACCTCTGCCTCCTGGGTTCAAGCGATTCTCCTGCCTCAGCCTCCCAAGTACTGGGATTACAGGCACCCACCTCCACGCCCAGCTAATTTTTTGTATTTTTAGTAGAGACGGGGTTTCACTATCTTGGCCAGGCTGGTCTCAAACTCCTCATCTCGTGATCCATCCACCTCAGCCTCCCATAGTGTTGGGATTGCAGGCGTGAGCCACCGCGCCTTGCCTGTGGTGATTATTTCACAACGTTTACATATATCAAAACATCAAGTTTTGATTTATATATATATATATATATATACACACACACAACTTCTATTGGCCAATCATACCTCAATAAAGCTGGGGAAAAAAATGAAAAAAAAAAAGATACTTCAGCACAGCCCAGGGAAGAGGAAATATAGTGTGAGACATATAACAGAGAACCATCCAAACTGAAAAAAGAAGTTGCTGTTATTTGAAAAGCAAAACAAAACTCACCATTATGTTAAAACAGGTTTTATCAATTTCAGCAGAGGAAAAGTTATAAATTTATATCAGAACCCCACTATGTAGTTTTTTAAATGTGTTTTGCTATTTGTAATTATGCTTAAAATTCTCTAGTAATTGATAGTTATTATCCTACAAAAATGGATCAATAATTTTTAATAAATGTTTTCTATTATATTTATGAAATCATGTGTTAAATCATTTTTTAGGTATTGCTTTAAATACATCTTCGAACTTGATCATAACTTACAATTTTAGCCAAATTATGCACAGAGCAGGCAGACCTTCAAAATATGGTGCATTAGCAGTATTTCCATAATGCAAACCAGAAATAGTTGCCAGTTGATTATTAATACCAATTAGTTGAGTCACAGAGAAAGTTGTCGCTGTGTCTCTTCCTTTCATAAGCCACAAGTTGTCATAGAAACCGATGCCAGAACCTTTTTCTAGAGGCTCAGAAGATAAAACAAAAGAGAAATATAGCTTTCTATGGCTGATCTTTCTTAAATGTTTACTATGTGCTGGACATAGATTTAAATCCTCAAAATAACCATATATAATTCTTATTTAAGGATGAAGAAACAGGCGTGGAAGTTTTAAATGTTCATCCAGGTTCACATAGTTAGAGAGTGATGAATCTGAGCTTTAAACCCAAATACCATCAAAATATAGCTTCAAAATTCATTCTTCATCAATGTAACCATCTATCCAGAGAATGTAGATTTCATCTTAAATATTCTACAACTAGTTATGTAATAGTGATAATTTTATAATTCTCTTTATGATTTAAAGTAAATTAATACCTTTATTTCTTCAAAGAATAATAAAACACTGAACACATTTCTAAAAGTCAAAAATAAATTCAAAATATTAGTTATAAATAAATGTGTTGTAGAATCTGGCACTAAAATCAGTTGTTGGCCAATCTCTCCTAAAGTTTGTACAGGTGATCAAATAATATTTCAAAGATTTATTTATAAATAGAAGACATATTTATGCAGAAAAGATAATTTAAAAAGCTGTTTGTCTATATGAAGATTTTAAGTATAGGTACAGTGTAAGGGTGAGTTTAAGCTACATAAACTGCAGCTTCCCAATTGCAAGTTACTTTCCTACATAAGCTTCTATTTTCTAGAAATAGCAATAGAATTATTAATTCAGTTTTTGAATTGGACATCTTAACAAGATCAATATATCCCAGTGAAATGCCATCTATTTTTACTGCATTTTCTAAAAATATATTTTTTAGAAGGCTAGAAAAGTTGATAAGATGGGAAAAGAGTTTTGCTACCTGGAAGGTTTCCAGTCCCTCGGTGGCATAATTTATTGAAAAGGCCACTAACTCAAACATGTTTCAAAAATAGGGGAGTTGTTGTCTTAACTCTGACGCCAGATAACAGTGTTTGGTAAGCCATCAAATTAGTCTAAGCCTCCATTTCCTCCACAATAAAACGTGTAAAACACTTGTGTTGCTCTTTCCCATCAGGAATACTGGTCCTCGCCCTCTTCCCAACTTCTCCTTCGTAAGCTTAGAAAATTACATATAAAGTCTAACTCAAATACTCCCTTTTATTTCTTTAGCATTCATTAGACCTCACTTTTACCACTTTAAACTGGCTTAATGGCTGTATTACAATCCCACTTTATGCACACCACTTTTTAATACATATATAATATATACAATATAAAAGGATTTTATTACATTTATCTCTTGATAAATAAAAGCTCCTTGAGGAAAAAAACAAACAGAAAACAATGTCATCTAACTTACCATTCTCTCATAGTCTCTAACTTTAAGTATAAAATAAGTTTTAATATCATAGTATTGGTAGTATAATAGTAATAGCAATATCCAGATGCTAAAAAGAATAATTATAAAATTACATAATATAATCATTCCTTTTCCTTTTTCTAGGAGAAATTTGATTTCCTGATTTCCTAAATGTTAGTGATTCTCAGGAGGTCAGTGCCTATACATTACAGCTTCATAGGAAGGTTTTTTTTTTTTTTAAATACCCTTGTGGGCTCCCAGAACAGCTCTGCTAAATCACCATATATATATATATATATATATGTGTGTATATATATATACACATATATATACACATATATACACATATATATACACATATATACATATATACACATATATACATATATACATATATACACATATATACATATATATACACATATATATACATATATATATACATATATATATACACATATATATACATATATATATACATATATATATACACACATATATATATATATATATACATATTTTTTTTTAATGAAAGTAGGTGGGGAAGCCAGCTTCAAATGTTTTCAAAGCTTCCCATGTACTGGGAATGCACAGCCAGGACTGAAGATATGATACATGGAAGCACTGAATCACTGCCCTGCATTTATAGAAGGGTTGGAGTGGGGAAGATGAAGTGAAGGGATAGAGACTCACATATGGTTTAATTATGAGCTAGTTAATTGGGCATGTTTATGAAAACAAAAAGAATAATTCAAATTTTAAATTATTATACCATAATTTATATAATTTTGTTTATGCTTTTAAGAGGACAGACTATGTAAATCAGTACCCCACTTTTTGAGTTATGTGAGCTTATCCAGTTCACATTCAGTTGAGCTCTTTTTCACTGATGAATATTTAACTAAAACATTTTCTCTTCCCACCAATAGTTCCAATAAATATTATTTTATAAATGGTAAATTTTATAATAAAAAATAAATATAGAAAAGATATTGCAAAACAAACTTATAAAATTTCAAATATTTTATTTGTAGTTTCATATGGCAAACACTAGTCTTCCCTCTGCCCTCTGTGCCTTTTGAAATTTGGGTACAATTTGTTTGCAATAAAAAAAGAAAACGTGTTCTCCATACTTGTGTCACCCAGTCTCTTGACCAGGGTATTTCAATAATTAAGTCAGTTTTTAAAATTCCTAGTTTCATTTTTTAAGTGTTAGGCTTCCTTCATTGGGACCAACATTTCTCTTAAGAAATGAAACTACTACATAAAAATCAGACACGTTTCCTAGTTTCCCTGAGGCCTGTGACCTGCTGGATCAGAACTGACCATGTTCTTTCCTCTTTGATCTAGTAACAACCTTGATAGGCTTTTGTTATCCTACTGACAAGACTTTATTTTTTTACATTTATTTAAGGTGTTGGAGGTGTTTCTCCCTGTATTAACTTCCCAAGGAAAAGCACATATACTCAGCACATGGCACACACCCTAGCACATAGGATTCAATATCTGTTGTACTCGGGACTGCACAAATAAATAAAATTCTGATTATCTGCTTCTTTCTTCTCCCCATGCGTCACTCTTCTTGATCTAAATTAATAGATTTTTATTTTTTTCAGTAAAGGTCATCTAACTATACTATATGTTATGTATATATATACACACACACACATACACACTGTATAATTCTACTTTATATATGTATTTCCTTTTTGACCTGTCTTTATTTTGTCATATAAAATTCCACAACATTGCATGAGAATAATTTGATTCCTTACCATGGTATTAGGGTTTATAGGCTATGCAGTGTTTCATTTTTAATCCAATGATTTTTAAAATGTTTATTTCAAGGAAAATAAGACATATTGATCAGGAAAATAGAAAATGATATTTAAAAAATCTGATTCACATTTATTACATGAAAAATGAAATTGATATATTAATGACTATAGAGTTTTGAGTGGAAACGTTATGACCCAAGAAGTTTTTTACTTTACCCTGAAATCTTGTTTGTTCGACTTATGAAGAAAAAGAGAATCATCATCAGATATGTAAGGCCTCAGGAAATATTCTACCTTTGGGCCCAAGTTGAAAATATTTCTCAAACATGTATTGACAATTTAAAACCCTCTCTATATGTGTCAAAACATCCCTTTGTACCTCCATAAATATGTACAACTATATGTCAATTAAAAATAAAACTTTTTAAAAATTGTATTGACCATTAAAATCACTTAAATATGGAATTAAAACTAAATAGTTGCTGTGTCTGTAATGTCAAAATTACATAAATGTTAAAAAATTTGTAAAGAAATGCATAAGTTGCAACACTTAATAATTTTATTAAAAACTATTTTAAACAGAAGACTATACTAACAAGAACAGGAAACACAGATGATCAATACAAGGAAGATAATATCCTCAGATAATAAGTGAAATAAGAATTAGATAATAAGTAAAAGATTAGTTCAATACATTTTTCAAAACTGTGTGGTTAACAAAGAATGTAAACAAAACATTAATTTATCCTGCATTACTATTGGAAAATTTTAAAAGAGAAAGAAAAAACTTAAGACAAAAAATACAAAATACAGAGAAAAAAATGGGAGTACAAAAATAGTGAATGAGTTGACATAAGTAAAAATGGCTAAATCTGTCACTGCAATATGAACAAATGATTTAAATCTCTTACCAAGGCCAGGTGCAATGGCCTTCACCTGTAATCCCAGCACTTGGGGTAGCTGAGGCAGGCCGATCACTTGAGGTCAGGAGTTCCAGACCAGCCTTGTCAACACGGTGGAATATTGTCTCTTCTAAAAATACAAAAACAAGCTGGGTGTGGTGGTGGGTGCCTGTAATCCCATCTACCTCGGGAGGCTGAGGAAGGAGAATGGCTTGAACCCAGGAGGCAGAGGTTGCAGTGAGCTGAGATGGCGCCAGTGCACTCCAGCCTGCCAATAGCCCATCTCAAAAAAAAACAAAAACAAACAAACAAACAAAAAAAAAACCTTACCAAAAGACAAGGACTCTTAGCTTGGGTCCACATAATACAAACATGCACACACACACCCCTACAACCATCTGACCTTCACCAAACCTGACAAAAATAGCAATGGGGAAAGGATTGCCTATTCAGTAAATGGTACTGGGAAAACTGGCTAGCTATATGCAGAAAACCGAAACTGGACCACTTCCTTACACCTTATACGAAAATTAACTCAAGATGGATTAAAAACTTAAATGTCAAACCCCAAACCATAAAAACCCTAGAAGAAAACCTAGGCAATACCATTCAAGACATAAGCATGGACAAAGACTTCATGACTAAAACACCAAAAGCAATTGCAGCAAAAGACAAAATTGACAAATGGGATCTAATTAATCTAAAGAGCTTCTGCACAGCAAAACAAACTATCATCAGAGTGAACAGGCAACCCACAGAACAGGAGGAATTTTTGCAATCTACCCATCTTACAAAGGTCTAATATCCAGAATTTACAAGGGACTTAAACAAATTCACAAGATAAAAACAACCCCATCAAAGAGTGGACAAAGGATATGAACAGACACTTCTCAAAAGAAGACATTTATGCAACCAACAAACACATAAAAAAAGCTCAACATCACTGATCATCAGAGAAATGGAAATTAAAACCACAATGAGATACTATTTCACGTCAGTCAGAATGATGATTATTAAAAAGTCAGGAAACAATAGATGCGGGCGAGGCTGTGGAGAAATAGGAATGCTTTTACAATGTTGGTGGGAATGTAAATTAGTTCAACCATTGTGGAAGACAGTATGGAGATTCCTCAAGGATCTAGAAACAGAAATACCATTTGACCCAGCAATTCCATTACTGGGTATATACCCAAAGGAATATAAATCATTCTACTGTAAAGACATATGCACACGTATGTTTATTGCAGTACTATTTACAACAGCAAAGACATAGAACTGACCAAAATGCTCATCAATAATGGACTGAATAAAGAAAATGTGGTACATATACACCATGGAATACTAAGCTGCCATAAAAAGGAATGAGATCATGTCCTTTTCAGGGACACAGATGAAGCTGGAAGCATCATCCTCAGCAAACTAATACAGGAAGAGAAAACCAAACACCGCATCTTCTCACTCATAAGTGGGAGTTGAACAATAAGAACACAGGAGAACAACACACACCAGGACCTGCTGAGGGGTAGGTTGGTGAGGGGAGGGAACTTAGAGGACGGATCAATAGGTGCGCCAAACTACCATGGCACACGTATACCTATGTAACAAGCCTGCATGTTCTGCACATGTATCCTGGTTTTTTTTAAGAAGGAAAAAAAAAGACAAGGACTCTTAGCTTGGGTACACACACACACACAGAGACACACACACAAACAGGTTGTGAAAATATGTACGAAGAAAATACACAATAAAATAAAATAGGAATCTTAAAAGGAATAGGTAGTAATGTAGGATTCTGGGGAAATAAGCAAGGAAGATATTTTTTAAATAAAACTTATAAATTTGCCTACAACAGGGATTAACCTTTATAAATAACATAGCAATAAAATTGAACAAAAAGATTTAGATACAAGAAATATCCATAGAAATAATGCTGTAGTACACAGAACAAGTATGTAAAAAGTAAATTCCAATATAAAGGACTATATGGAAATTAAAATTTTTAAAATAAGAATATTTTACCTAAAAGCTTTTGGAGGAAATAGGAAATTATGCTGCAATCATAAGATACTTAGAATTTTTTTTTTTTTTTTTGAGTTGGAGTTTCACTCTTGTCACCCAGGCTGGAGTGCAATGGTGTGTTCTCGGTTCACTGCAACCTCTGCCTCTCCAGTTCAAGCGATTCTCCTGCCTCAGCCTCCAGAGTAGCTAAGATTACAGGCATCCACCACCACGCCTTGCTAAGTTTTTTGTATTTTTAGTAGAGACGGGGTTTCACCATATTGGCCAGGCTGGTCTCGAACTCCTGAACTCAGATGATCCATCTGCCTTGGCCTTCCAAAGTGTTGGGATTACAGGCATGAGCCAAGTTTTTAAAAAACTTTATATAAAATAAGAATAATGCTCAAAGTATTTCTCAGAATCAAATCTATAGCCATAAAAGTTACTTATTAAAATAAATGAAAGAACCTAGATAATAAAATATAGAATAAAAATATAAGGAATGTAAGGAGTAAATAAAAATAACTGAATAATAACAAAATAGTTGAATACACAAAAATAAACTTGAGAACACAGACTTTGAATAAAAGTGGTTTACAGTTATACACACAAGCTTAAAGTAGTATAATTGACAAGAGAAAAATAAGATAATAAAACTAAGGGCACGAAATACAGATAATAAAAGTTCAAATTATTGCAAAATAGTATGCATACATATAATATAAATAAAAGTATGTTATTTAATGTATAAATATAGTAAATAAATAAAAATTTTACTGGAGAGGAAGAAAGCAGGAAAACATGAAATTATATATCTGTGCATTGTTTTCTTTTCTCTAAAATAAGACTCATAGGAATTTTGAATTCATTTCTCAAGTAAAGAATTCTGAATATATATATATACATATATATCATATTATAAACATATATACATATATATCGCATTGTAAACATGCTTTTTTTTTTTTTTTTTTAAGAAAGAGAGTCTTGCTATATTGCCCATTGCGGCCTCGAACTTGTGGGCTCCAGATATCTTCTTGTCTGAGTCTTTTTGAGTAGTTGGGACCACAGACACACACCACTATGCATGGTTATATGCATTATTTAAAATCTTATTCATAAAAATTAAAATTAAAACTAGATTTTTTTCCTCCTGTTGTTTTAATAGCCACCCTAACTCTTATTGTGACAATGTAAATAATAATAAAAAACAAATCAGAAAGATAGATATTTGAATATTTCAAGTACCCTTGAATAAAAATTTTACTGGAGAGGAAGGAAACAGAAAAACATAAAATTATGTATGTGTGCATTTTTTTCTTTTCCCTAAAATAAGATTTATAGGAATTTTGAATTCTTTTCTCAAGTAAAGAATTCTGAATATAAATAAAATTTAAACTAGCAAAACTTAATAAACACATAAAATCAAAATAGTATTATCCTTTAAAAATTGAATATAAACTTAGAAATACTTTTTAATACTATTTTCAATCATAGATGTGATTGACTTTGTCAGAACTTACTCTCAGGTCACCAAACCATGCTATACAATATACTGAATATATTGCACATTGAAGTGGGTATTCAACCACAAGTAGATCTGAACTTGGAGAGTTTTATATCTAGTATTTTGCCACTAGAGAGCTGAGATAGCAATAATAAATTGGGTTTTGACCTAATGTGGCAAAAATATAGGACTGTCATACTAGAAGAGACTTTGGAGGATCAGAAAAAAAAACCCTGATTGTTCAGAAATATATTTTAAAATACACCATAGAACAGGTTTCTATATTAGCTGAAATTTCAAAATGAATTCACTAGCCACTTAAGTACATTGCGTTCTTTCTAAAATATCTGACTTCAAGTTTTCACTTCTAAATTTTAACTTTATGAATACAGAAATATTAAACATCCAAATGCAGACATTCAGAGGTTCCCATCTGTCTCATGTTTTCCATCAAGGAGTCATTTCAGGTTTCCAGGGACTCCATAGTAATATATTATATGTGAGGGGGTAGACAGATGCCAAACCTCTGTCTGCAGAGACAACTGTTTCAGGAGAAAGAAACAGAAACAGAGTTTGCTAGGTTTCCATGCCTGGAAGTCCAAGGAGTTGGGCTGAAATTTGACCTTTGTATAACTAAAACCACTGGGTAATATTTAAAAAGCAAAATGTGGGCTTTAAATAACATTTCATATGCTGACTCTAGAAAACAGAAATAACTTCTGGGTGTCCAGGCAGGACATCTAAAGTCTTTAACAAATGGTAAATCACAAATCAAGTCAAACATAGGATCAAGAATAAAAATACAATGACACTGTATTATTATGGGGATTAAGTCTCTAATCTCCTAGAAATCTGTTTTTCTGTTGTTATTAAGAAGCATACACACCATAGACAAAGCATATTATTCAAGATTTTGTCCTCCAAAGTGAAGTCTTTTATGTTCCCAAGACATAAATCAGAGATTTCTCATTTTTTAAAAAAAGGCTTTTAAAAGTCAGGCCAGCACAGTGGCTCACACCTGTAATCCCAGCACTTTGGGAGGCTGATGTAGGCAGATCACTTGAGGTCAGGAGTTTGAGACTAGCCTGGCCAACATGGTGAAACCCCGTCTCTACTAAAAACACAAAAATTAGCCAGGCATGGTGGCACACGCCTGTAATCCTAGCTACCGGGGAGGCTGAGGCAGGAGAATCACTTGAACTTGGGAGGTAGATGTTACGGTGAGCCAAGATCATGCCACTGCACTCCAGCCTGGGAAACAGAGTAAGACTATGTCTCAAAAAAAAAAAAAAGTCATATTCCACATAAGTATATTTTTCTGAATATAAAAGTAAAGTATTATCAGCTATCAGAGTGTAGTGTATACAAAGTTCCTGTCTTGCATACAGCCTTACTTTAATTCACCTTCATTGGACTGCCAAAATTTTAAAGACAAAATTTCATAGCCTTAGTATATTTATTATGCTAACAGAAGTTCACCTATGCACTCTTCACTCCTCTTAAATTAAATTTGTACTTAAAGATACAGGGAATTAGAGCTGGAGTCATCCTTAAAATCATCTCTATGACATTTTATTATTACTTGTCTCTAAATGCTACCAGAAAAGATGTGCCAGGGAAAAATCAAGTAAGGTGATTAAAATATTGATAAAAAAAAAATTTGATTTTCCTCTTGCTGTAGGAGGCAAGCTGATGCTGCAACCATTTTGGAGAGATGAGCCTCTTTCTTGTCTCTTTCTGGCTCAAAATGGGAAAAAGTAAATGAGAAGTTTCAGAACTGCAGTTCGGCTTGTTGATTAGCTGGTCACTGTCCTCAGGCAACCAATCCCAATATGATCAAGGGCTGGCCCTGTTAGAGAATCTACCTGCTACAGCCATCACTACTGCAGTCTGTGTGAAAGACACAGCCCTCTACCCTGGGCTCTTGGCCTCACAGAAAACTTCTTTACTGGCCTGATTTTCATTTATCTTAATTACAACCCCCTAGCCCTGGGACTATCACACTCATCCAAAGTAAGTAATTATAAAATGTCATGAACTGAATGTGTATGTCTCCTCAAAATTCACATGTTGAAGCTCTAACACTCATTGTGGTGATATTTGAAGATGGGACTTTGAGAAGTTGTTAGGTTTAGATGAGGTCTTGAGGGTGGAGCCCCCAAGATGGGATTAATGTCCTTATAAGAAGAGAAAGGCCATTTAATAAATGGTGCTGGAAAAACTGGCTAGCCATATGTAGAAAGCTGAAACTGCATCCCTTCCTTGCACCATATACAAAAATTAATTCAAGATGGATTAAAGACTTAAATGTAAGACCTAACACCATAAAAACCCTAGAAGAAAACCTAGGCAATACCATTCAGGACATAGGCATGAGCAAGGACTTCATATCTGAAACACCAAAAGCAATGGCAACAAAACCCGAAATTGACAAATGGGATCTAGTTGAACTAAAGAGCTTCTGCACAGCAAAAGAAACTATCATCAGAGTGAACAGGCAACCTACAGAATGGGAGAAAATTTTTGCAATCTACCCACCTGACAAAGGGCTAATATCCAGAATCTACAAAGAACTTAAACAAATGTACAAGAAAAAAACAAACAACCCCATCCAAAAGTGGGCAAAGGATATGAACAGACACTTCCCAAAAGAAGACATTTATGCAGCCAACAGACATATGCAAAAATGCTCAATATCACTGGTCATCAGAGAAATGCAAATCAAAACCACAATGAGATACCATCTCACACCAGTTAGAATGGCGATCATTAAAAAGTCAGGAAACAACACATGCTAGAGAGGATGTGGAGAAATGGGAACACTTTTACACTGTTAATGGGAGTGTAAATTAGTTCAACCATTGTGGAAGACAGTGTGGTGATTCCTCAAGGATCTAGAACCAGAAATACCATTTGACCCAGCCATCCCATTACTGGGTATATACTCAAAGGATTATAAATCATTCCACTGTAAAGACACATGCACATGTATGTTTATTGCATCACTGTTCACAACAGCAAAGACTTGAAACCAACCCAAATGTCCATCAATGATAGACTGGATTAAGAAAATGTGGCACATATACACCATGGAACACTATGCAGCCATAAAAAAGGATGAGTTCACGTCCTTTGCAGGGACATGGATGAAGCTGGAAGCCATCATTCTCAGCAAACTATCACAAGGACAGAAAACCAAACACTGCATGTTCTCACTTATGAGTATGAGTTGAACAATGAGAACACATGGACACAGGGTGGGGAACATCACACACTGGGACTGGTCAGAGAGTAGGGGACTGGGGGAAGGATAACATTAGGAGAAATATCTAATGTAAACGACGAGTTGATGGGTGCAGCAAACCAACATGGCACATGTTTACCTATGTAACAAACCTGCATGTCGAGCACATGTACCCTAGAACTTAAAGTATAATAAAAAAAAAAAAAAGAAGAGAAAGACCTTCTTTTTTCTCCCTCTCCTTCTCTCTCTCTCTCCACCTTGTGAGGACACAGCAAGAAGGAAGCCAAGTCAAGAGGAAAGCCTTCCCTAGGAATCAAATCTGCCAGCACCTTGGACCTCTGGTCGCCAGAATTACAAGGGAAAAAAAAAAAATGTTTGTTTTTCAAGCCACCTAGCCAAAGGTATTTTGTTATAGCAGCCTGAGCTGAATAAGACATGGAAACCATCATTCTCAGCAAGCTATCACAAGGACAAAAAACCAAACACCGCATGTTCTCACTCATAGGTGGGAATTGAACAATGAGAACACTTGGACACAGAAAGGGGAACATCACACACTGGGGCCTGTTGTGGGGTGGGGGGAATGGGGGAGGGATAGCATTAGGAGATATACCTAATGTTAAATGACAAGTTAGTGGGTGCAGCACACCAACATGGCACATGTATACATATGTAACAAACCTGCATGTTGTGCACATGTACCCTAGAACTTAAAGTATAATAATATATATATAAAAGACATGGAGCAATTCGACTTCCCTCAGTTCCAGCCAAGAGTATTTTTCCTCACCCATTTCAGCACTCTCAAGGTTTCTTTAGATCAGTGTCTTGAGGGCTGCTGAATCACCCCTGTTCTGTCAATGACCATGGAGGGTTGGAGAGAACTGGTTGTCAGCCTCCAAGTATCCAGGTCATTACTCTTCCTCACCAAACTCTTCTAATCAGAAATGCCTGTTAGACATGAATGCACATCTGATATACAAACCACAATGATGAAAATAAATCTTAAGTTGTTACTTACATTAGTATGGAATATAATCCAATCATGAAGTTACAAAGCTGAGCTGTAACTTGGAAATCAACTTGGCAACACCACTTTTATTAGATAGTTGAGGAAACTGAATCACAAATGCTTTAAACAAGCATTTTTATAGCCAAAAAAAAAACAAAAAACAAAAAAAAACAAGAAAACGGCTAAGATAAAATTTTAAAATTACACACATACATATGCCTCATTTTGTCTTCTAAGGCTTTGGAAACATTGATATCACTATGAATGCTCAATATTTTGCCACATGCTGAGATTACAGCATGGCAAATCAAAGCCATAATAGTAACCATTGCTTCTTGATCATCCAATTTAAACTGTCATCTCCTAAACCAAAGTCTTCCACATCAATTAAAGTAAAACAGACATGCACGTTACGCATTTGAGGATGGAGATAAACAAGACAATTCATGCCTTAAGTAAAGCACAGCCCATTGGAAGAAACTTGACAGCTGAACAAGTCAGCTAGTAGGAAATATGCTTGGATCATTTCTATAATGAGAAATGCTGTAATCAGAAGGCAAACTCTTGCAATCTATCAAAGGGGGTAAAACAATTTCTTTTGAAAGAATCAAGGAAAAGTTCACGTAAGAGATTTCACACTGTGAGTACGATTTAGACAGAAAGAAACAGGAAGATATGGAAAATGAAGGAAATTCTATGAGCAAGGAAGGGCAGAGGGGTGGGCAAAGGTGGGACTTTTCCAGTGAACAGCGACTAGGTAAGTGTTGCAGAAGATGATGGAGAATGGATGAGGTGGTAGTTAGGCAGAGCATCAGGAAGGGAGGTCAGAGTCAGCCAGATCATGGATATTGATGCTGATATTTGCATGCTAAGAAGTTCATTTTAACTTAGTAGACAAAGGAGAGCCAAGAAAAATGATCCTTAGAATATAACTCATCAGGTCTCTGAATTACAAAATTACAACACTAAAAACAAATTAATAATAACAATAAAAAGTGTCCAGATACTGTATTCTCTTCACTCTTCATTGAGACATTTGGAAACTGAGTATCCAGTTTATCATTATTTACCAGTGAAATCTTACCACCAGAGTTATCCTTTCATTGTAATTTGTTTAATCTTTCCAAAATCTGCTAATGTTTTCACTTGTGGCCTTCTAAGACTCTGGCTCTGGCTCCAGTCATCACTTAACAGCTCCTTGGCTGCCCTTCTCCATTCATCCATCACATGCTTGAAGTCCATCCAAAATTATGCAGTACATTTCACTTTTTCCATTTCTTGTAATCCTCATGTTATAATACATTGGCCTCTTGGACACCTGAAAATTAGGTTCAAGTAATTTCTGGTTCTGATGCCCCAAACACTTCATGCCATTGTTCTTTTAGAGTACCCTTCAAGGTCCAGGTTGCACTCATCTTATTGAAACTGGCTTTAGGTAGCTCTCTCTGTCAAGCTTCAGCCTGATTCTGACCAAGAATAAGAAGAATGAGGGTCCTCCTACACTTGTCTGTGAAATTGAGTTGAAGAGTGACAGAGTATTAATTAATCATACATATTATTTCTAAAATTGATCTCTGCATTACCTACCTCTTGCTCTGCTACATGTTTTTCATACATTTTAAGTAATCTTATCCAATTGTTTTCTATTCTGATGGTAGCTGCTAAAAATAGCAAAATATTCTAAATTCATAGAAAGATGACATTTCAGTGCAATGTGTAAATCCTTGTTTTGATAGAGAAATCTCTATTTCCATAGCTATAACTCTCTCCTGAAACTCACGCATTAGCTCTCTCCCTCCCTCTTCCTATTCCTCTTCTTATTCCTCTTCTCCCTTTCTCGCCTAATTCCCTTGTTTTTTATCATCAAGCACTTATCTCAAATTATCCCCTCAGGAATTCTAGTTCAGCAGTTTTAAAGATTAAAAAGACATTCCTTAGAGAAATATGCTCATTTTAGAGATGAAGACACTGAGATACAGGGAAGATGTATTTAGGTTTATATGTAAAGGTAGTTACAAGGCTAGCATAGAAACTAAGGACCAATCCTTAGACCACTGAGAAAGTTACAATCCTGTTTTAAAATTAGTTTGCAAGAGACCAAGATTCTTTGTTCTATCTCGGAAATAATTTTGGCTTCTGACTAAGACATCAATTATATTATATAAATTAACTCAAGAACAGAAAAGCCTTTCCAATACCCAGCTGACCCATCACTTGGAATTGGCTCTGACTTGAGAAGTCTTTTGTGTAAATGAGCTAGCATCAGTAGCCACTGCAGAATCCTACCCTTTGCTTAATCATCTTGCTTAAATTCTTCATTTAGCAAATGCTACTTAGGCAGGAGATATATCAGTTTTCTGTACTAAGGGAAATAATTTCATTCAGTTTAGAAAAGAATATGTTTGTTGACAAATGCTATTACATATAAACTGATTTTTCCACTGCAACTTACTAGCATTTCTGACAGTTTTTTCAATACCATTATAAATTTTACCTTAATTTCTGAACAGTATAGAATTAACTTTCAAGAATATTGTCATATCTGCATTAATAATCTCTGTCACTCATTTTTTAATGGAATTTATCTAAATTTTTGTCATTACTTGTTCTAACAAATCATTGTGTAAGTCATCAAGCACATACTAATAAAAGACTTTATTGTTTACAAAATATAGAAGATAACTTTTTTCACGGGAAAATGTCTGGTTTTGGAACTAGGGAGACTGAAACTTAAATCTTCCCTTGGCCATTTGTTACTTCTAGGGTTTAGGCAAGTTACTTGATATCTCTTTGTATGAAATATGGACTACCAATTACAATGGTATTGTAAAAAAAAGATATTATTACAGTATTAGAAAGTGTCCAGCTCAGGGATGGCTTATAGTATGTGCTCAAAAATATTAGCTCTCTTTCCCCTTTCCCAGAAATGTAAGAATATTGCATCATTGCAATGATCCTTTAGACCTTACGATTTAGGTTGAAGTGACCATTCTTAGTTTCAATAATTATATAACATTTAGGCAAATTAATGAGGGAAGAATAGAGTGCATTTACTTCTTTCTAATTGCAAAAACATTTTGCCAATTGAAATTTAAAAAGAGAAATGTTTTAACACATGCCATATTTTCCTCAGCCAACTAGTACAGCATTTATGGGGATGTCATCTTGCAAATTTTATTTTACTTAAAATCAAGCGCCAAGTTGTTTTTCTCATTAAACCAAAAATAAGCTGTTGCCTGATTATATGTCTAGCATGTTCTTGAATGAACATTAATGAGCTCATCTATTTTTTTTTGGAATGTTTTATGTCATATTTCAAATCTATCTTACAGACTCACCAAAAAGGATAATTTAACATTAAATCTAAAGTTAAACATCAAGATAAATTAATGAAGAAAGACAAGTTATAAGGGAATTGAAAAGAAAAAACACACGGGGTGGGGGAAAGAGTAGAATGAAGACAAGAGAAAAGTGAGTCAGAGGAAATTCACAAAATTTGAAGTATATTAATGTGAATGTGCTTAAGACTCCAGGCTGATTCAGTATCTCATTTGAATAACCCAACATAAACCTATGAAATAAAACAATGTGATTAAGAAAGATCTGGTACTTTTATACTTATTCAATTGAATTGATATGAAGCAAATCTCAACCATGTGCAAGTTAGAGTCCCATTTGAAAGGCAGAGTATTATGAGCACTTAAAATGGAGTAAAAGGGCAAAAAAGAGTCACCAGAGGGCCATAAAAAGAAGAAAAAAACCTGAATACATTTATTTAACAAACTTTTAAAGGTTAGTGTTTTGCCATAACTGTGGCTATGTCACAAAGTAAAAAACAATTTATCTCTGTGTTTACCAGTGTTTGGTCTCAAACTTAAAAACATATTCCTCTTTATAAATTTACTCTCAAAATTGTTACTTGGTAGTTTAGAAAATCTTGATTATGTTGGATGTAGTATGGGAAAGCTGAAATCAGATGCATGTTGGTCTAAATGTTCCACACATTTGGGGTTCTATAAACTCTAAGCTCATTTTTTCAGAAAATGTCAAGTGCTTGTTTATATTGAAAAACACATGAAGCCATGTTTCCAGTCTCTTTCATTTAATTCATACTGTTTTTAAAGAACTACTTATTGTACTAAAAGTCGTGGTTTCTTTACTGAATCTGTTTTCTTTAACACAACAAGAAGAAATTTGAAAAACAATAGGTATAGGTTATTCTTAACATTAATGTTAAGTTAGTTTGAAATCTATAATGTTATTGCTAGAAAGAGAGTAAAAATCTGTATAATTTTTCCAAAGATATCCCTCTTCCCTCAAACAAGAAGTAACTTTAGGTAAAAGTGCCATTCAAATGGATTCATCTCAAAACTGTGATAAAGAAAAATGTAATTTTGTACATTGATTTTGTATCCTGAGACTTTGCTGAAGTTACTTATCAGCTTAAGGAGATTTTGGACTGAGACAATGGGGTTTTCTAGATATAAAATCATGTCATCTGCAAACAGGGACAGTTTGACTTCCTCTTTTCCTAATTGAATAACCTTTATTTCCATCTCCTGCCTAATTGCTCTGGCCAGAACTTCCAACACTATGTTGAATAGGAGGGGTGAGAGAGGGCATCCCTGTCTTGTGCCAGTTTTCAAAGGGACTGCTTCCAGTTTTTGCCCATTCAGTATGATATTGGCTGTGGGTTTGTCATAGATAGCTCTTATTATTTTGAGATACATCACATCAATACCTAATTTCTTGAGAGTTTTTAGCATGAAGAGTTGTTGAATTTTGTCAAAGGCCTTTTCTGCATCTATTGAGATAATCATGTGGTTTTTGTCTTTGGTTCTGTTTATATGCTGGATTACATTTATTGATTTGCGTATATTGCACCAGCCTTGCATCCCAGGGATGAAGCCCACTTGATCATGGTGGATAAGCTTTTTGATGTGCTGCTGGATTTGGTTTGCCAGTATTTTATTGAGGATTTTTGCATCATTGTTCATCAAGGATATTGGTCTAAAATTCTCTTCTTTTGTGGTGCCTCTGCCCGGTTTTGGTATCAGGATGATGCTGGCCTCATAAAACAAGTTAGGGAGGATTCCCTCTTTTTCTATTGATTGGAATAGTTTCAGAATGAATGGTATCAGTTCCTCCTCATACCTGTGGTAGAATTTGGCTGTGAATGCATCTGGTCCTGGACTCTTTTTCATTGGTAAGCTATTGATTATTGCCACAATTTCAGCTCCTGTTACTGGTCTATTCAGAGATTCAACTTCTTCCTGGTTTAGTCTTGGGAGGGTGTATGTGTCGAGGAATTTATCCATTTCTTCTAGATTTTCTAGTTTATTTGCGTAGAGGTGTTTGTAGTATTCTCTGATGGTAGTTTGTATTTCTGTGGGATTGGTGGTGGTATCCCCTTTATCATTTATTATTGCATCTACTTGATTCTTCTCTCTTTTCTTCTTTATTAATCTTGCTAGCAGTCTATCAATTTTGTTGATCCTTTCAAGAAACCAGCTCCTGGATTCATTAATTTTTTGAAGGGTTTTTTTGAGTCTTTATTTCCTTCAATTCTGCTCTGATTTTAGTTATTTCTTGCCTTCTGCTAGCTGTTGAATGTGTTTGCTCTTGCACAAGCATTCTTATACACCAATAACAGACAAACAGAGAGCCAAATCATGAGTGAACTCCCATTCACAATTGCTTCAAAGAGAATAAAATACGTAGGAATCCAACTTACAAGGGATGTGAAGGACCTCTTCAAGGAGAACTACAAACCACTGCTCAATGAAATAAAAGAGGATACAAACAAATGGAAGAACATTCCATGCTCATGGGTAGGAAGAATCAATATCATGAAAATGGCCATACTGCCCAAGGTTATTTATAGATTCAATGCCATCCCCATCAAGCTACCAATGACTTTCTTCACAGAATTGGAAAAAACTACTTTAAAGTTCATATGGAACCAAAAAAGAGCACGCATTGCCAAGTCAATCCTAAGCCAAAAGAACAAAGCTGGAGGCATCACACTACCTGACTTCAAACGATACTACAAGGCTACAGTAACCAAAACAGCATGGTACTGGTACCAAAACAGAGATAGAGATCAATGGAACAGAACAGAGCCCTCAGAAATAACACCGCATATCTACAACTATCTGATCTTTGACAAACCTGACAAAAACAAGAAATGGGGAAAGGATTCCCTATTTAATAAATGGTGCTGGGAAAACTGGCTAGACATATGTAGAAAGCTGAAACTGGATCCCTTCCTTACACCTTATACAATAATCAATTCAAGATGGATTAAAGACTTAAACGTTAGACCTAAAACCATAAAAACCCTAGAAGAAAACCTAGGCATTACCATTCAAGACATAGGCATGGGCAAGGACTTCATGTCTAAAACACCAAAAGCAATGGCAACAAAAGCCAAAATTGACAAATGGGATCTAATTAAATTAAAGAGCTTCTGCACAGCAAAAGAAACTACCATCAGAGTGAACAGGCAACCTACAAAATGGGAGAAAATTTTCACAACCTACTCATCTGACAAAGGGCTAATATCCAGAATCTATAATGAACTCCAACAAATTTACAAGAAAAAAACAAACAACCCCATCAACAAGTGGGTGAAGGACATGAACAGACACTTCTCAAAAGAAGACATTTATGCAGCCAAAAAACACATGAAAAAATGCTCACCATCACTGGCCATCAGAGAAATGCAAATCAAAACCACAATGAGATACCATCTCACACCAGTTAGAATGGCAATCATTAAAAAGTCAGGAAACAACAGGTGCTGGAGAGGAGGTGGAGAAATAGGAATGCTTTTACACTGTTGGTGGGACTGGAAACTAGTTCAACCATTGTGGTAGTCAGTGTGGTGATTCCTCAGGGATCTAGAACTACAAATACCATTTGACCCAGCCATCCCATTACTGGGTATATACCCAAAGGACTATAAATCATGCTGCTATAAAGACACATGCTCACATATGTTTATTGCGGCACTATTCACAATAGCAAAGACTTGGAACCAACACAAATGTCCAACAATGATAGACTGGATTAAGAAAATGTGGCACATATACACCATGGAATACTATGCAGCCATAAAAAATGATGAGTTCATGTCCTTTGTAGGGACATGGATGAAATTGGAAATCATCATTCTCAGTAAACTATCGCAAGAACAAAAAACCAAACACCGCATATTCTCACTCATAGGTGGGAACTGAACAATGAGAACACATGGACACAGGAAGGGGAGCATCACACTCTGGAGACTGTTGTGGGGTGGGGGGAGGAGGGAGGGATAGCTTCAGGAGATATACCTAATGCTAAATGACGAGTTAATGGGTAAAGCACACCAGCATGACACATGTATACATATGTAACTAATCTGCACATTGTCCACATGTACCCTAAAACTTAAAGTATAATAATAATAAAAAAAATTAAAATGTACCATTATGTAACTGTAAAGACACCATCTTTTCATCTGATAGGTTACTTTTATCTCTAATCAAAAGGGTATAGATTTTGATAATAATATCAAAACTCATGTTATAGTAGTTATAATTTTTCTTTATACATTTATGAATGAACTATATATAATTGACTCAGTATTTCAGAAAATATTTAATGAACAATTTTATGTGTCAAGCATCATTCTGGGTTCTACAACCAGAGTTGACAAGAAAGACAGTTTCTGTGCTTCTGAAGTTGACATTGCAATGGAGGCAGTAGTAAGGTAATGACAGAAGAAAATAAAAGAGCTGATGGAGTATATAGTGATGGTAGAAGGAAATATATTTAGATAAGGCAGTAAGAAAAGCTTTTATGTAATGAGGAGGTGATAACTGAACTGAAATTTGAAGGAGTCAGCCATGGAAAGATTTCAGAGAAGAATTCCTAAAGGGAGAAACAAGGGTATCAGGTACATAGCAAAAATGATATTGGAGTACTCTTATGGTGCATCGAAGAAGGTGGCAAATTCTTGACAGTTATCACGAGATAGTGTCTATTTGCCCTCACCTTGAATTTGGGCTGGCTTGCAACTTCTTTGACCAATAGAGTGTGTTAGGAGTGAGGCTGTGACAGTTCTGGGCTAATCCCTTAAAGGACTGGCAGCTTTTGCCGGATTTTTTAGATCCCTTAGATGACATAGAAACATTCCTTAACTTTCCTAGAGAGACCACATGGAGAAAGCCTGAGACTATAAGGAGGGGCAAATAGAGGCTACACTGAGTACAGCTTTTCTGTTAGCCCATCTAGGGCTCCAGACACATGAGTGAAGCTACTTTGGAACCTCCAGTCAGGCAGCCGGTTGAATATGCCACGAACAGCAGGATAGTCACCCAGCCAAGATCTACCAGAATTCTTTCTTAACTCACAAACTTGAGATAAATTGTTAAGCCATGAAATTTTGGAGAAGCTTATTATGCAGCAAAAGGTAACTGCAACATTGCCCAGCAGAAAAATACCATTATGGTAGAACCAGGATGAACAAAGGACACCACAGACTGGAATAGGGCCAGATATTTTATTTGGCCCCAGAATGTGTGCACATTAATGACAAAATGTGATTCTGACCTGATATGAAGGTATCTTTTGTAGACATATGTAACATATTTAGGCATATATTAGGTATGTCTACAAAAGATATCTATATATCAGCTCAGAATCACATTTTGTCATTTAATTCTGAATCATCTTTTGTCATTCATCTCTTATCTCTGCTACTTTTTAGAAAATAGATTTTAGAGAGGTAAGAATATAAGAAGGGAGAACAGTTTTCAAAAGAATATTGTAGTGACATTATCACACTTAATTCTCATAACACTTGAGTAAGAAAGCAGTCTTTCTTTTATTTTGTAAGTGAATATGCTGAAGAACATGGAAGTTAAATAATTTACCTAGGGTTGTGTAGGTAGTGAAATGTGAAAGTGGAGAGGTTGCTTAATTGTGTCAACTGTTGTTGAACAATCAAGTAGGAAGAGGACAGAGCACAACCACTGAACTTAGAAAGAAGCTATTGGTTACCTTGAAAATGGGTAAATTTGTAGATTTTTTTGGTGAAGAAACTCTGATTATAGTAAAATAAAGAAAGAATAGAGAGAGAAGCAATGGAAGCAAATGGATAAGCAATCTTTTTGGTAAGTCTTTTCTTTCTATGAAGTGTAGAGAGATGGTAGAAGGATTTAAAATTAGGTGTGTTTTTTTGTCTCAGACAAAACATATTAGGGAATTTTTATATACCATTAGGAACTGCAGTATAGGGACAAATTGAAGTTGGAAGTGAGGGAGAAAGGGAGAGAAACACAGAGAGGGAGGCAGAGACAGAGAGACAGGGAGAGGGAGAGAGAGAAGACCATTATGTAAGTGAAGTTTTTGAGTACACAAAAGTAGGGAGTTTATTTGACTACGGATAGGATCATTGACTCTTCTTATCTGAAAACGTGGTGAAGCAAAGTATCTTAGCATAGATGAGGGTCAGTCTAATAAGATGATGACATGGGTCTCATCAGTGTGTTTACAACTTATACTGTCTGAGGTCGTATGTCAGAGTTGGGGGTGATATGAATTGAAGGTATAGAATACATTTCTTAGGATGTAGAGGAAAACTCATAGAAAAATGAAGGAGAATTTTTAGCCAGTGTTTGGATATCATCCGGAATTTATGGTCATTATTTATTGTGCGACTATTAAGAAGACTTATTTTTTCCAATGAAGTGAGTCTAAGACTGGGACTTTTTGGAATTAATTGTATTAAAGTAAGAAAGGAAAAGGAGTGTATAAAGGAAAGTGATTATAGTGATGCACCATGGAATCATAGACTTTAAGGTCTGTAAGGAGGAAATTGAACTATAAAGGGAATTGTGAGTAGTGAAAATGAGAGTGAAAAGGGGTGGGGTTGCTGAAGAGGTTGAAGAATTATGGCTGTATAAGAACTAGAATAAGTAAGCCAAATGAATAGGAGGTGGTGACTGGACACTTGGATTCCTAAAATTGAGATTTTGGAGTTGAGATAGTCATTATTAATTTAGAGTTACCTAAAGGACCATGAGAGTGGCAGGCTGAGGGAGTTGGAGAAAAAATTATTGCAGAAGTCATCAAGTATGGAGAAAGTAAGATATTAGGTATATAACAAACAAAGTAGTTATCACAAAGAATGATGTCAGGAGCAGTGATAAAAAGCAAATCAATAAGCCAGCCCAGAATTGTGTGCGTGCTTGTGTGTAAATATAAAACACATTTAATCTTTCCTTCCAGGTTGTAAGATTATTGAAGATAATAAGATCCAGGTCTGATTAACTTTGGCCTTGTCCATTGTGCTAACTATATGGTATTTTTTGGTAATTTTATGTTTTGTAGAAATGTAATTCAATTTATTAATTTTAAGTTTCCTTTTCTTTTTAAAATTTGTTTGTGTTTTTTGTAAGTTCATAGTAAATATATATATTAATGGAATACATGAGATATTTTGATGCAGGCATGCAATGTGTAATAATTGCATCATGGAAAATGGGCTATCCAACCCCTCAAGCATTTATTCTTTATGTTACAAGTAACTCAATTATACTCTTATATTTAAAAATGTACATGTAAATTATTTTGACTATAGTCACTCTGCTCTACTATAAAATACTAGATCTTATTCATCTTTCTAACTACATTTTTTGTACCCATTAACTATCCCCACTTCCCCACCACCTCCTACTACCCTTCGTAACCTCTGGAAATCATTCTTCTACTCTCTATCTCTGTGAGTTCAAGTGTTTTGATTTTTGCATCGCACAAATAAGTGAGAATATGTGATGTCTCTTTTTCTGTGCCTGGCTTATTTCACTGAACATAATTACCTCCAGTTCCATCCATGTTGCTGCAAATAACAGGATCTCATTCTTTTTTTATGGCTAAATAGTACATTATTGTGTATAAGTACCACGTTTTCTTTATTCATTCATCTGTTGATGGACACTTAGGTTGCTTCCATATCTTGGCTGTTGTGAACAGTAGTGCAACAAACATGGGAGTGCAGATATCTCTTCAACATACTGGTTTCTCTTCTTTGGGGTATATACCCAACAGTGGAATTTCTGGATCATATGGTAGTTCTATTTTCACTTTTTTGAGGAACCTCAAAACTGTTCTCCATAGCAGCTGTACTAGTTTACATTCCCACCAACAGTGTATGAGGGTCCCCTTTTCTCCACATCCTCACCAACATTTGTTATTATCTGTCTTTGGATAAAAGCCATTCTAACTAAGGTGAAATGATATATCGTTGCGTTCCTCTGATGATAAATGATGATGAGATCCTTTTCAAATGCATGTTTGCCACTTGTATGTCTTCTTTGGAGACATGTCTTCAAATTTTCTGCCCATTATTTTACTGAATTATCCATTTTTTTCTTATAGGGTTGTTTGAGCTCCTTATATATTCTGGTTATTAATCCCTTGACAGATGGGTAGTTTGCAAATATTTTCTCCCATCCTGTGGGTTTTCTCTTCACTTTGTTAGCTGTTTCCATCACTGTGCAAAATATTTTTCAGTTGATATGATTCCATTTGTCCATTTTTGTTTCTGTTGCCTGCACTTGTAGGATATTACTCAGGGAATTTTTGCCCCAGTGACTGTCCTGGAGAATTTCTCCAATGTTTCCTTGTAGTAATTTCAATAGTTAATCAATATGGATTTTATTGTTGTATATGGGGAGGTCAAGGGTATTATTTCATTCTTCTGCATATGGATATCCAGTTTTCCCAGCACGGTTTAATGAAGAGAATGTTTTTTCGCAATGTATGTTCTTGGTAACTTTGTCAAAAATGAGTTCACTGTAGGTGTGTGGATTTGTTTCTGGGTTCTCTATTCTGTTCCTTTCGTCCATGTGTCTGTTTTTATGCCAGTACCATGCTGTTTTGGTTATTAAAGCTCTGTGGTATAATTTGAAGTCAGGTAATGTGATTCCTCCAGTTTCATTCTTTTTGCTCAGGATAGCTTTGGTTATTCTGGGTCTTTTGTGGCTCCATATAAATTTTAGGATTTTTTTTTCTATTTCTGTTAATATCATTGATATTTTGATAGGGATTGCACTGAATCTTTATATTGCTTTGGTAGTGTAGACATTTTAACAATATTGATTATTTCTATCTATGAACATGGAATAAATCTTTCCATTTTTTATTTCTTCTTCAATTTTTTGTGTCAGAGTTTTATAGTTTTTAATGTAGAAATCATTCACTTCTTTGGTTAAGTGAATTCCTAGGTATTTAATTTCATTTGTGGCTATTGTAAGTGGGATTACTTTCTCAATTTCTTTTTCAGATTGTTCACTGTTGGCATATAAAAATGCTGCTGATTTTTGTATGTTGATTTTGTATCTTGTAATTTTACTGAATTTATTTATTATCACTTATTTTTTTTTGGTGCAGTCTTTAGGTTTTTCCAAATGTAAGATCATATCTGCCAACAGGGATAATTTAATATCTTCCTTTCTAAGTTTCATGCTCTTTATTTATTTCTTTTCTCTGATTGCTCTAGCTAGGACTCAAAAAATGTTGGATATCAGTTGTGAAAACGGACATTCTTGTCATGTTCCAAATCTTACAGGAAAGGCTTTCACTTTTTCCCTATTCAGTATGATACTAGCTGTATGTATGTTGTATATGGTGTTTATTATGTTGAAATATGTTCTTTCTGAATCCAGTTTTTTGAGGATTTTTATCATGAAGGGATGTTTAATTCTATCAAATGGTTTTACACCATCAACTGAAATGATCATATGGTTTTTGTTCTTCATTTGGTTGACATGATGTATTACACTGATCTGCATATGTTGAACCATCCTTGTGTCCCTGGGATAAATCCTACTTGGTCTTGATGAAT
This sequence comes from Pongo abelii, assembly GCF_028885655.2. Taxonomy (NCBI): domain Eukaryota; kingdom Metazoa; phylum Chordata; class Mammalia; order Primates; family Hominidae; genus Pongo; species Pongo abelii. The sequence goes on along the minus strand of NC_071990.2, from coordinate 74,991,658 downwards.
GATCTTACTAACATAATGTTGAATTCAATTTGCTAGTATTTTGTTAAGGATTTTTTGCAACAATTTCATCAGAGATATAGGCCTATAGTTTTCTTTTTTTGATGTGTCTTTGTCTGATTTTGTTATCAGGATAATACTAGCCTATTGAAACATTTGGAATTATTCCCTCCTCCTCTGTTTTTTTGGAATACTTTGAGTAAAATTGTTATTATTTAAATCATTGATAAAATTCAGCATAGAAGCTATCAGATCACAGGTTTTCTTTGTTAGGAGACTTTTTTATTATGAGTTTAGTCTCTTGTTATTGGTATGCTCATTTCTGGGTTTCTTCATGATTCAATCTTGGTAGGTTCCATGTATCTAGAAATTTATCCATTTTCTCTAGATTTTCCTATTTATTGGCATGTAGTTTCTCATGTAATTTTTTTTTTCTGGTCACTAATGATGCTTTGAATTTTGGAAGTATCAGTTGTAATGTCCTGCTTTTCATCTCTGATTTTATTTGTTTGGGTCTTCCTCTTTTTTTCTTCATTAGTCTGGCAAAAGTTGTTCATTTTTTATTGCTTCAAAAAATCAACTTTGTGTTTTGTTGATCTTTTGTACTTTTTCTTCATTTCAAATTCATTTATTTCTGCTCTAATATTTATTATTTTTCCTTTTGCTAATTTTGGATTCAGTTTGTTCTTGCTTTTCTAGTTCTTTAAGATGCATCATTAGGTTATTTATTTGATGTTTTTCTTCTTTTTTGATGTAGGCACTTAGGGCTATACGTATAATGTACTACTTCTGTATCCCATACATTTTGGTATGCATGTTTTCATTATCATTAGTTTCAAGACATTTTTCTACTTCCTAATTTCTTCATTGACTCACTGGTCATTTGGGAGCATGTTGTTTAATTTTCATGTGTTTGTATAGTTTCCAAAATTCCTTCTGTTATTGATTTCTAGTTTTATTTCATTGTTGTCAAAGAAGATGCCTGATATAAATTTCATTTTTTTGATGTTTTAAGACTTGTTTTGTAACCTAACATGTAGTCTATCCTTAAAATGATCCATATGCTTGAGAAGAAGTTTGTGTATTCTGCAGCCTTTTCATGAAATGTTATGTAAGTATCTCCAGTTGGTCTATAGTACAGATTAAGTTTGATGTTTCTGTGTTAATTTTCTGTCTTGGAGATCTTTCCAATGCTAAAAGTGAGGTGTGAAAGCCTCCAGCTACTATCATATTGAGATCTTTCTCTCTCATTAGCTCTAATAATATTTGCTTTATGTATTGTGTGCTCCTGTATTGGGTGCATATGTATTTACAATTGTTATATCCCCTTGCTGAATTGACCCCTTTATCATCATATCATGTCCTTCTTTGTCTCTTTTACAGTTTTTGTCTTGAAATCCATTTTGTCTAAATACAGCTACTCCTGCTCTTTTTTTGGTTTTCATTGTCAGGTAATATCTTCTTCCATGGCTTTACTTTCAGTTATAGGTGAAATGTGTTTCTTGTAGGCAACAGATCAATGGGCCTTGTTTTTTCATCCATTCAGCCACTCTGTGTCTTTTGATTAGAGAGTTCAGTCCATTTATATTCAATGTTATTATTGATAAGCAGAGATTTACTCCTGCCATTTTGCAATTTTTTTTTCTGGTTGTTTTCTGGTCTTCTCTCCCTTCTTTCCTTCTTTCCTTCCTTCCTCTTAGTGAAGGTGATTTTCTATGGTGATATGACTTACTTTCTTAATTTTTATTGTTTGTGTTTTCCTTTTGTGTATTTTCAACTGATAACAGGTTAACACTGATTCCATAAACAAACAGGCAAAAAGAAAACTAATAAAAACTCTACACTTTAACTTATTTTTTGAGTTTATTATACTCTATTCAACATGTGTAGTTGAGATCAAGTGACAAGTGTTCAAATAGAGGGCAGGCACTATTCTCAACCTGCACCACTTAGAAATGTTCTATTTTTAAAAAAATTTATTATAGTTTAAGTTCTAGGGTACATGTGCACAACATGCAGGTTTGTTACATATGTATACGTGTGCCATGTTGGTTTGCTGCACCCATCAACTCATCATTTACATTAGGTATATCTCCTAATGCTATCCCTCCAACCTTCCCCCACACCACAACAGGCCCCGGTGTGTGATGTTCCCCTTCCTATGTCCATGTGTTCTCATTGTTCATTTCCCATCTATGAGTGAGAACATGCAGTGTTTGGTTTTCTGTCCTTGCGATAGTTTGCTGAGAATGATGGTTTCCAGCTTCATCCATGTCCCTGCAAAGGACATGAACCCATCATTTTTTATGGCTGCATAGTATTCCATGGTGTATATGTGCCACATTTTCTTAATCCAGTCTATCACTGATGGACATATGGGTTGGTTCCAAGTCTTTGCTGTTGTGAATAGTGTTGCAATAAACATATGCGTGCATGTGTCTTTATAGCAGTATGATTTATAATCCTTTGGGTATATACCCAGTAATGGGATGGCTGGGTCAAATGGTATTTCTAGTTCTAGATCCTTGAAGAATCACCACACTGTCTTCCACAATGGTTGAACTAGTTTACAGTCCCATCAACAGTGTAAAAGTGTTCCTATTTCTCCACATCCTCTCCAGCACCTGTTGTTTCCTGACTTTTTAATGATTGTCATTCTAACTGGTGTAGATGGTATCTCATTGTGGTTTTGATTTGCATTTCTCTGATAGCCAGTGATGATGAGCATTTTTTCATGTGTCTGCTGGCTGCATAAATGTCTTATTTTGAAAAGTGTCTGTTCATATCCTTTGCCCACTTTTTGATGGGGTTATTTTGTTTTCTTGTAAATTTGTTTAAGTTCTTTGTAAATTCTGGATATTAGCCCTTTGTCAGATGGGTAGATTGTAAAAATTTTCTCCCATTCTGTAGGTTGTCTGTTCACTCTGACAGTAGTCTCTTTTGCTATGCAGAAGCTCTTTAGTTTAATTAGATCCCATTTGTCAATTTTGGCTTTTGTTGCCATTGCTTTTGGTGTTTTAGACATGAAGTCCTTGCCCATGCCTATGTCCTGAATGGTATTGCCTAGGTTTTTTTCTAGGGTTTTTATGGTTTTAGGTCTAACATTTAAGTCTTAATCCACCTTGAATTAATTTTTGTACTTCATTCCCCCACTTTGAAAATTTTTGTTTTTATCTTTATATCTTATTGTAATGTTTATGTCTTGAAAAGCTGTTGTAGTTATTATTTTTTATTGGTTTATCATTTAGTCTTTCTACTTATGAATATGTAGCTTACAAACCACAATTACAGTGTTATAACGTCCTGTGTTTTTCCTGTGTTCTTACAGTTACCAGTGAGTTTTGCACCTTTATGTGATTTCTTATTGCCCGTTAACATCCTTTTCTTTCAGATTGAAGAAATCTCTTTAGCATTTTTTGTAGGATACATCTGGTCTTGATGAAATTCTTCAGCTTTTGTTTGTCTGGGAAGGTCTTTATTTCTCCTTCATGCTTGAAGGATATTTTCAAAAGATATACTATTCTAAGGTAAAAGGTCTTTCCCCCTGACTTCCAGTGCTTTAAATATGTCATACCATCCTCTCCTGGCCTGTAAGGTTTCCACTAAAAAGTTGGCTGCCAAATGTATTTAAACTCCACTGTATGCTATTTGTTATTTGTTTTTTGTTTTCTCTTTCTGCTTTTAGGATTTTTAATTTATCCTTGTCCTTTGGGAGTTTGATTATTAGATACCTTAAGGTAGTCTTCTTTGGATTATATCTGTTTCATGTTCCACAACCTTTTTGTATTTGAATGTTGATATCTTTCTCTAGGTTTGGGAAGTTCTCTATTATTATCCCTTTGAATAAACTTGCTATCTCCTAATAATAGAGAACTTTCTCTACTTACTCTGCAAGGCAAATAACTCTTCAGTTTGCCCTTTGAGGCTATTTTCTTGATCTTGTAGGCATGTTTCATTTTTTTTATTCTTTTCTCCTTTGTCTCCTGACTGTATATGTTCAAATGGCTTGTTTTCAAGTGCACCAATTCTTTCCTCTGCTTGATCAGTTCTGCTATTACTTTGATGCATCCTTTAGAATGTGAATTGCATTTTTCAACATTAGAATTTTTGCTTGATTCTTTTTTATTATTTCAATCTCTTTATTATCTGATAGAATTCTGAATTTTTTCTTCATGTCATTTTGAATTTCTCTGAGTTTTCTCAAAACAGCTATTTTGAATTCTCTTTCTGAAAAATCACATCTTTGTTTCTCCTGGATTGGTCCTTGGTCCTTATTTAGTTTGTTTGGTGCAGTCACATTTTCCTAACTGATCTTGATGCTTGTAAATATTTGTTAGTGTCTGGGCATTGAAAAGTTAGGTATTTATTGTATTCTTCACAGTCTGGGCTTGTTTGTACCCATCCTTCTAGGGAAGACTTTCCAGGTATTTTAAGGGACTTTGACTGGAAGTCCAATATTGCTGTGTTTTTGTTTTTTCCAGACTCTAGAGGTACCACCTTGGTGATCGTGGATAAGATCTAGAAGAATTCTCTGGATTACCAGGCAGAAACTCTTGTTCTTTTCCCTTACTTTCCACCAAACAAATAAAGTCTCTCTCTCTGTGCTGAGCCACCTGAACTGGGGTTGTACTGATGCAGGCACCCCTGTGGCCATTACCACTGCGACTGTGCTGGGTCAGACCTGAAGGCAGCAGAGCACTGGGACTCATCCATAGCCCACTGTAAACACTAGCTGGCTACCTCCTATCTTCACTGAAGGCCCTAGTGCACTACAATTGGCAGGTGCTGAAACTAGTCAGGTTTGTGTCCTTTCCTTTAGGACAGGAAATTCCCCCAGGCCACAGATGGGTCCAGAGATGTCAGGGAGCCAGGAATCGGAGTCGAAAATCCTAGAAATGTGCCTGATGTTGTCTTCTACTGCAGCTAATAGGCACTCAAACCACAAGAAAAAGTCCTTCCTACTCTTCCCTTACCTTTCCATAGGCAGAAGAGCCTCTCCCTGTGCCCAGCACCACCACCCATGGTGGGGTTTCTGCCAGTCCACAACCAAGATTCACTTAAAGCCAAAAGGCTCTTCAGTCAGCTTATCCTGAATGCTGCCAGGACTGGGACTCACCCTTCAGGGAAGTAGGCTCTGCTCTGGCCCAGGGAAGGTTACAAAATGGTTTCCAAGAGGCTAGGCCTGGACTTAGGAACCCAAAGAGCCTGCTTGTTGCCCTACCCCACTGTGGCTGAACAGTTACCTAAAGTACAAGACAAAATGTCCTTTACATTTCCTTCTGCTTTTCTCAAACAGAAGGAATCTTTCACCATAGACACGACAGCTGGGAATGTGCTGGGTCACACCTATAGTCAGCATGTCTCAGAGCCCAAAGTCCATGGTATCCTATCTGGGCATCACTTCTGGTTAATCAGTGCTGAAGGGCTTTTTAGTCAACGGGTGATAAATCCTGCAAGGACTGGGTCCTTTAAAGCACCAGGTTCCTTTTTGGCCCACGGTATGTCTAGAAATGTCATCCAGAAACTAGGGCCTAGCATGGGGACCTCACAACTCTGCCTGGTGTCTTATCCTGCTGAGGCTGAGCTGGTATCCAAGATGCCAAAAAATGGACTACCAAAAAATACCATTTAAACATTTAGTGAATTGCACTTATTGAAAATCAAGCTTGCAATGGTGAAAACATTAAAATTTAATCCAATAAAAACACAGGAGAAATTGTATCAATTAAATGACAACAACTCAAAAGTGCATGAAATTTAATTTTCAAATTTTACAATTTCTCCTTGTAGCATATTGGCATAAGAGAGGAATCTTTTTAATACAGTTTCTATATTCAACTGGATAAATGTATACTCATAATTTTTTAGCATCTAAATTTGAAAAAAGTTAAAAGAGGCGTAAATAGAACCAGCTAACTTAACTTTGTTTTGTTGAAAATATTTGTTGAATAAAGGTGTAAAATTAAAAACAATATCTGTTAAAATGTTTAGACTAAAGTATTTAAATATTTCAATTTAAAAACCTTTGAAATGAGTATATTCTCTATTTAGTAAGAATTTGCTCAGAACTTTCCAGGTAACTTAGAACCTGCAGAGAAAAAATTTTCTCAATTAAAATAATTTTCCAGAGAAGATTCAAATATAAGAAAATGTTCAAATGTTTTAACCACAGAATTTAACTTTGAACACAATTTCACACAATTTTATTAAAAATAGCAATAAAACCATACTGTCATAAAAACTGCATTCTTTGGAAAAATACCCATGACATGATGTGATGAAAAAAGACTAATGCCAATTCCATGCTGTTCTGGTTACTGCAGCTTTGTAGTAATATATTGAAGTCTGATTCTATGATGCCTCCATCTTCGTTGTTTTTTGCATGGGATTGTTTTGGCTATTCAGGGTCTTTTGTGGTTTCACACAAATTTTAAGGGTTTTTTGTTTGTTTATGTGAAAAATATCATTGTTATTTTGATAAGGATTGCGTTGAATCCGTAGATTGTTTTGGGTAGTATGGTCATCTTTAACAGTATTAATAATTATTTTGATCTATGCATATAGGAGATAGAAAACCTGAAAATTAACATATCTATAGCCAACTTACTTTCAACAGTGTCAAGAACACTCACTGGGGAAAGAACTACTTCTTCAATAAACGGTGCTGGGAAAACTAGATAACCATATGCAGAAGAATGAAATTAGAGCTCTACCTCTTATCTATACAAAAGTCAATTCAAAATAGATTGAAGATCTAAATGTAAGACCCCAAACTATAAAACTACTAGAAGAAAACATAAGTGAAAATTTTTGGAACACTGATTTAATAAAATATTTTATGAATAAGACTTCAAAAGCACAGGCAGCAAAAGCAAAAGTAAACACTTGGGATTATATGGAACTAAAACTTATGTACAGCAAAGGAAACAATCAACAGAATGAAAAGAAAACCTACAGTACTTTCATTGAGCTTGTTGTTAAAAAGTTTATTTTTTAAAAAAACTTTTACTAAACAATAAAGTAAATTGTTTTAGATTATATCATATAATAAGTGATGAAGCAACCAAAGCATTTATATTATTCTATGTCCTATGGGAGAGCTTAGTCTCTATTATTTGCATATGTTTTATGTATATTCACCCTAAAATTACCCTATAGATTCCCACTGGACCCCACCAACTGGTGACCTTAGGAATTTATGCATCTGGAAGGCTATAGTACAAATCTTGGCACACCCGACTGGCATACTAAGTTGAATTCTTTTTCCATCATTACCTGACATGCAAAGGCATGAGCAATTCTCAGCCACTTCTGCCCAGTGCACTAGCATTTTATCAGTCAGTACCTTGAAAACTGTCCTGGAAAGTGAGGTGTTAGTTACTCACATCAGAAAATGTTGAGAAGTGAAAGATGGTAGACACAGGCAGTCTTTAAGAACTCTGCATATTTCATGGGTTTCTCACACACAATTAGACAAGAAAGACCCTGCCACAAATTAGAACTATCAAGTGGAGGACAATCAAACTCATTTGAGCTTATTTTAACGGAACTGTAAAAACACATTTTTTTGCAATTTTATAGTTGTTAAAGACATTTTTAAATAAATAGAAAAAACAATCCTATAATTCTTATGGAAATACAAAGGACCACAAATAGCCAAATCAATCATGAAAAAGGAGAACAAAGTTGCAGGCATCACACTTTCGGATTTCAAAATATATTACAAATCTTAGCTATCAAAACAGTTGTGGTGCTGGCATAAAGACAGACATATTGACCAATGGGACAGAATAGGGAGCCCAGAAATAAATTCACACATATACAATCAATTGATATTCAATAAGGATGCCAAGAATGGATAATAGGCAAGGATAATCTTTTCAACAAATAGTGCTGCAAAAATTTGATATTCACATGTAAAAGAACAAAATTGGACACTTTTTTTTTTCTTTGAGACAGAGTTTTGCTCTTGTTGCCCAGGTTGGAGTGCAATGGCGTGATCTCAGCTCACTGCAACCTCCGCCTCCTGGGCTCAAGCGATCCTCCTGCCTCATCCTGAATAGCTGGGATTACAGGCATGCGCCACCACTCCTGGCTAATTTTGTATTTTTAGTAGAGACAATGTTTCTCCATGTTGGTTAGGCTGGTCTCGAACTCCCGACCTCAGGTGATCTGCCTGCCTTGGCCTCCCACAGTGCTGAGATTACAGGTGTAAGCCACCGCACCCGGCCTGGACTCTTATTTTATACCAAATATAAAGATCAAATCAAAATCGATTAAAACGTAAATATAAAACCTGAAATTGTGTGTGATTCTTGAGGATAATCATAGGCAGAACAAATTAAACACATTACAGAATTATATCCTTATAAGGCTGATGTAGAAATTGTATATGCAGGAAATTAGGACAGTTTCTTATGCCAACAGAATTGGAGAAAATATTTGCAAACTTCATCTGACAGAGGATTAATATTCATGCTATACAAGGAATTGAAACTTTTCAACAGCAAAAAAATTCAATTATAAAATGGACAAATAATATAAACAGATGTTTATCAAAATAAAACATTAAAATAGTCAAAAAATACATTTTAAAAAATGCTCAACATCACGAATCATCAAGGAAATGCAAATTAAAACTATAGTGAGCTATCATTTCTTTTCAATTAAGATAAAGATTATCAGAAAGATAAAATATAACACATGATGATGAGGATGTGGAGAAAACAGAGGTCTTATATACTGTTGGTTGGAATGTAAAATAGTATAATCATTATAGAGAACACTATCATGGTTTCTCAGCAAACTACACATAGAACTACCCTATGATCCAGCAATTCCACTACTGGGCTTTTTTCCAAAGGAAAGAGGACCAGTAAATCAAAGACATCTGTACCCACATGTTTATGGCAGCACTATTCACAATAGCCAAGATATGGAATCAACCTAGTTGTCCAACAACAGATGAATGGAAAAGGAAAATGTGGTGTATGTACACAATGGAATACTATTCAGACATAAAAAGGAATGAAATTCTGTCATTTGCAGCAACGTAGTTGGAACTGGAGGACATTATGTTAAGTGAAATAGGCTAAGAACAGAAAGTTAAACACTACATGTTCTTACTCAGATGTGGAAGCTGAAAAAGTTTTCTCTTGCAGAAGTAAAAAGTGAAACAGAGGATACTAGAGGCTGGGAAGTGTAGGGGGAAGGGGGGATAGGGAAAGATTTTTTAAAGGCTACAAAATTACAGCTAGATAAGAGGAATAAGTTCTACTGTTTTATACCACTGTGGGATGACTACAGTTAACAATAACTAACATTCACTATCTTCCTTCTAGTTGTTTGAAACTATGTATTATTGTTAAAGAAAAGTGTTGGAGGTGATGGATATGCTAATTATACTGATCTGATCACTATATAGTATATGTATCAAAACATTACTATGTACTCCATATATATGTGCAATTATAGTATGTCAATCTAAAAATAAAAAAACTTTTAAAAAGAGAAATCAAAAAATCATCAAATGAAACACTGATTAAAATTCTGAATATGGACCAATAATAAATATTTTATGTTATCTCTAAAATTAAGCAATACAAAGAATGCTTATATTGCCTTCATAAAAATTATTTTCAAATATTTTGTTTTTGAATATAGTTTTTGATGAGAACTATTTTATATGTTCACCAGTATAATAAAACTAATTTGTTAGTAAAGTAATATAGATCTCAAAAGCTTATATATTTTTAATTGTTATAGCATCACATTTCACTCTCAAAGATACCCAGGTTTTATGATAAATTATGGGACTGTCAGATTCACAGTTGTTTCTTTACGGATTACTCTATGACTCCTTTTTGTTCACAATAAACTCTTGAACAATGTTCTGAAATTCAACTAAATGAATGCCTAACGTAGATGTTTTGTGCTGGAGCCTCAGCAAATTTTAGAAATGAGAGAAATATTAAAGATTACATAATTCAAACTTCATATTTTTGGTTGAGAATGTTCAACCCAAGTGCGCAAAACTAGAGAGCTAGATGTAGCAGGGGCGGACCTGGAATCCCAACCTCCTAACAATCACTCCAACGTTCTTTCTAGCACACAGTGCTTCAGGTACAAGCCTTCTACTAAGGTAGTCCTACAAAGTTATGGTCCAACTAATGTGGATTACATTTCGCTATTAGGCTATTTGATGGTTTTAATTTACAAATTTACAAGTCAAAATTACATGTCTCTACCAACTTGTTTCTTCCTTAGAATTTTTCCATGTGTTGTCCTGATAAAAACAATCGAATATAATTTTCAGGGTTTATTTTTATTTATTTTGGTTTAGATCACTGTGAATTTTTTTTCTAACTTTAAAATTCTATGAAAATAACAATTTGAGGTCTTAGTATTCAATTTGTGGTTTAAATGCTGACATTAGGAATGAACAGTTCTTATTTATCTCAAGACTACTATTATGATGCAATTTCCTTTTTACAAAACATAAAAAAACTCAAGCTTTTATTGATTTATAGAGGATGAACTCATGCTTGCATTTCAAGAGGAAAAATAACCACTAATTTAAAAAGCAAATTGTCTTCAGTTGTATTATCTTCCAATGAGTCTGGGTAGGGATTCAAAAATAAGCTCCTATTTTCTGCTGGAAAATCTACTTGAGATATTTTTGAATTTCTCTCCCAAGTTATGAGGGGAAAAAAATCTAAACTCTAGAATCCTTTGTGCATTGTTGATGGGAACTGATACTTTCTGGCTATCCTTTCACTGGTCATTTGAAACTTTTTACTTTGATTAAAAAGAGTAAAATATCAGTTTCCAAGAAAAGATGAAAGCTTTCCTTCAGCATATGTGTTTACAACAATCAGTATTACTCTTGGAAAATTATTCAAAGAAGGTGTCAAAACAAAGAGATTTTCCCACCTCTACAAATAAAAAAATTGGATACAATAGCAAAAAATTATATATGCAAATCTGTGTATATGTATATACAGTCAATCCGCATTATTCCCAGATTCTGTATTTGCTAATTCTCTCACTAAAATGTATTTTAACTGCAAAATCAATACTACGGGCACTTTTGCAGTCATTCACAGATATACATAGAGTGGCAAAAAAAAATAAGTATGTCTCCGAAACATGCACGTTCCCACAAATGTGATATTTTCCCATACATATGTATACACACACACACACACACACATACACATACACACACATATATATTAAATAAAGTGACTAAACAGAAAAACTCATAAAACAAAGTTTCATATTACGGATTAGTTGATAAAAATATCACAAGAGGCTTATGGGAACTTAACCCTGTATTTCCCCTAGGAGCAATAGTTCAGTGTTTATTAATTTAGTGTATATGGCAATTTTGTAAAGCGTAACTATCAAAAGTAACAAGAATTGACTGTATACATACATATAAATATATACATATATGAACACATGTATAAAACAAAACCTACAATTTGGAAGATGAGATTTAGAAAACATTATTTATGATATATTTCTTGTCTCACTATATTCTCAAACTTTAGTGTTCCATTTAGAACTCACAGCTAGAAATAGGGTGAGAAATTGAAATACAGTCATTTTCTTTCTTTCATCCTTTCACCTCTAGTTTCTTGAGAATCCTAGCAAAGAACTCTCCAGAAATACAGTTCCCAAGATCTGAGCCCCATCTGATTTCCCTGTTAAAGCTGAAAGAGGTCAGAGATTGGCCCACATGGACACCCTTCCCACTTATCAGGCTACAGGACAGATCTTCCAAAAACCAAGAGCCTTGTACAGCCTCATCATAGACATGAACATGCAAAATCCTCTGTATGTTTCCAAAAAGAGAATATAGCCTTGGCACAGTTAGCTTTTGAATAGAAAAGTATTATTCCCAAACTTCAAATTAGAAGATGGCAGCTCCAACTCAATGCCAAAGGAAAAAAAAGTTTTGCTAAGGGCAGAGTGTTTTCTTAATTGTTAAGGGAAAGAAATTGCCAAATCATTTATAGATATCATATCAGAGTCCATCTGGCTAAAGTAAAATCAAATGAAAATACTGAATTTATATTTTCCAAACAGTTAAAATAATCCTACACATTTTGAGCAACAGGTTTGAAAAAAGCATGTTTTATTTCACATTCAGGTTCTGGGTGTTTTTAAAACACCCATGTTATGGCTCTGGATGTGTGAGAGAGGCTGGTCACCGATACACTATTCAATGAAAACTTGTCTGTCATGACCTGTCTGTCTTTATGGTACCACTCTGCCTGGCAAAGGTGAACCATCTACAACACAGTCTCATTGGGTCAACAAAACAATTGTTGAAGCACAAGCTCATGTTGACTGTTACATTTCCTGCATATCTTTAATGCACTATAGTGTGTATATTTCTACTATAGTATGTATATTTCTACCCTGATGTTTGTATATTCTAACATAAAAATTCTAGAATATAGAAGCTGTTTAACTTTTTAAAAAATATAAATGTAAATGCATGCAAGCTGACAAATAACAGTTTGCTAAAAAAAGGATAATTAATTAGAATTACCACAACATCCTACTCTTCTGCATGAATTCCCACTCTACTGGGAATAAAGCCCACAGGATCTTTTGTGCCCCCCGGGCTCTATCTAACCTGTCTCCAATTACCTCTCCAGCCACATCTCCTGCCTCTCTCCTCCTCCCACTATACTTTAGCCGTGCTGTCATTTATGTTCCTTGAATAGCCAACTTTGTCTCTGTCTTATTCTTTGCACTTTCTCTTCACTCTCCTTGTAATGTTAGTTCCATGTCCTCACATTGCTTATACACTTTTGTCTTTCAGCTCTCAATTCAAAATTCAATTCCTTATTGACTATTCCTTCCAAATTAAATCCAGCATCCTGAAACCCTCTATTACAACACTTCATTTTACGTTCTTCATAGCCTTAACTCTATCTAAAAATCACCTACCATGTATTGGTTCATGTTATATTTTGCCTGTTTATCACCCTGGAATATGAATTGAAGTCTTATTTATTTATTCTCTACTATTTCCCGAACACTATTTCTCTATAAAACTGCCTGGAACACCGCAGAGCCCATTATATTTGCTGGAAAAAAACCAAGTAATTCATAGCATTTATATGCAAAGCATAGACTCTCAGAGGAGATGAAATATAATCACATCTAGATAGTGGGATAAATTGCTGTTGAAAATCTTCAAAATTATTTCCTTTATATGGATGCTTTGTCCATACAATGTACAAAGGAGACTTATGTTTTGTTTTTTGTTTTTGGGGTTTTATTTCCATTAAATTGCCAGTACAAGTCAAACTTCCACAAAGCTTTACAAGAACTTGCCAGGCCTGAAAAGGCAGCAAAGCTTTCCTCAAAAGAATAGAAACATGCCTCCTTGCATCATGTAGGCATATGCTTGTTCAGGTATAGAAGGCCTAAGTTATGGAATACACAGTTAACTATTGAACTGCTAAAACAGGTTAAACTAAAAGTAATGGCAAAATTCCCAACTTCCATGGTCAAAGGATCAAAGAGAATTGGAAGTATGGTAGTAACAGATTAGATAAGGACAAGCAGTGTCATATTTTATCTCTTCTTAAATATGTGTCCCATGTTGTAATCTCTGACCTGAAGTCCGTCCTATGTTTGAAGATATCTAAGAAATATCCTGTCTAAGATAACATAAGGTCATTTAGGTTTTGGCATGTCTACACTCAGATTTACCCTTCCCCACAAAATGATCCACACCCTCAGAGACCAGAAAATGTACAATCATCTTTCATGTTTTCTTCTCTTCGTGCCACATGCTCTCATATACCAAATTTCACCCACCCTGCCTCCTTGAAATGTCTTTTGGCTCTAGGCCTTATCTGAGACTAGATTCTTGGAGCCACCAGCTGGCTTAGATCCACATCATCTCACATCAAGACCATGATCTCATCCTCTCCTGAGATGAGTTGATTTCCCCAAAACCTGACTCTAAACCTTGACTGAGATTTGGAAAGTGGCCTTACCTACTGAACTGTATCATCACCTTTATTCTCAGAATTGTTTATCTGTATAAACAGCTTAGAGAAGCAAGCAAAAAGAAAGAATGGTCTGGGGGACTTGTTTTGGTGCTGCACATGCATAACATTTTAATTAAAATTAAGGGGAGTGTGGAAATCCATTATCCAAATTAAAGAGTAAGATGAAGGGCTGATGAAGATTATTGGGGAGATGAGGGCTAAAGCTCACCCAACTCACTCCTTGCTGTCACTGATACTTAGGGCCCATTTTGCTTTGTTTCTATACTTACTGGTTATAGTTCCTTATTTGTGCAATGTATAGCATAGTGTGTGTAGAGTATGAGGGGCTTTAGATTACAAGATTAAGATAAAAACCGTGGCTCCTAAGTAAATTCCAAATACTTGTTACTACAATACATTGTCTTATTCAAATTTAAACACAAGGACCCATGATGACATGTATCTCCTTATTTTTCCCAAAATAAAACTAATGTGGCTACCAAATAACCTAGAGTATGACTAAATTATAATTTGAAAATTTGTTTTAAGCTATTGCCCAATAAAATTTTGTAATAGAAACAATATTTTCAAATGTACTCAATAAAATAGTTATTTTATTTGTTGAGGAATCTTGATATTTTAAGGGAACATCACAACCAAATTCAAACTTATTATTAATCTCAATGACAAAAATTTGAACCTCAATGAAAGCATACATTTTAAAGGAAAGTACAAGAGGTTGTTAACAGTTGTGATCAAACCATTCTTAACAGTGGTCCCTCTGATACACTAGCTCAGCTGGCAAGAGTAGAGCTGACCAGCCTGACATTTAAGCTCACCACATGTGGGATAGTTAGTTCCAGTTTGCTTCATGACCACAAATTACATACCTAACTCTTGTCTACCAATTAAAGTGTATGACTTTGGTTGTGAGAATGGCCAAATAAAAGAATGTGGCTGTCTTGTGACAACATCTCTACTGGGAAAAACCACCTCAAACTCTCTGCCTTGTTGATGATGAATCAATAGTGCCATTGATACATAAATAAAGACAGCATTTTAATGCATTATACTAAAGGAGTCTCCAATTGTTTGATGTTAATTTTATAAAGAGAAGAGATAAACACATTTTTGAGAACCCATGAAAATATACATACTAAAATTTAATTTTACTGCTTTCCTAATACATCTCCTTCTTATTTCCAGTGACGATTTCAGATTGATTTCTGTCTATGAGACTAAACAGAGAAATAGAATAGTCCTGTGCATTTGCAAGATGCTATCTCTTGAGAGTAGTCCCTCAGGATCATTTTTGAGAATATGTTGTATCAGCAAAGCAGAAGTGATCTGCACTCAAAGATTTTATATAATAAATATCAAAACCTTAGATAATGAAGAAACAATGGCAAGATATACTTTCTATCTGTATAACTAGATAACATCCCTCCATATTTTAATCTCCTCTGGCACACTGAAAGAAAAGAGAAAGGTAACAAGGATGGAATTGGAAAGAGAAAGGTAGCAAGGTAACAAAGATGGAATATATCATCTAATCATCTCTTGGTGATTTTTAATTTAATTATTCTTTAATTTATCTACCTGTGAAAAATCCCCGTATTTCACTAGTATTGCCATGAGGATGTCATATGTTAGCTTCTGGTAATTATGAGTCTTGCGTATCTGGTGGCACTTAGGATATTCTTTCCTGGAATATTAAGCTTACCCCACTTCATGCTTTCTGCTTGTCTCTATTTCATAAACTTCTTAAAATACCATAGTTTGTAGACTTACCATAGATTTTTAAAAGCATGAACAATAACTACAAGCTGGCTACATGTTTTTTGTTTGTGTCCAAATAAACTTCTGTGTAAATATGCATATAAATACTGCATTTAATATAAAGGACAGGTATGAGAAAGAATATTGTATGCAAAGAAAGACTGCTAGTCCAGTATTCTAAAAGATCCTTACTCAGAAAGGACCTGGATGAGATGATTCAGTGTTAACAGTCATGCCTGTAATACTAAGGCCTGAATTTCATGACAGCATCATGGGCTTTGACTGCTCTCTACTGGATAGAAAATATATGAGGTCTTCTCAAATGGATAAGCATTTCTGAAGAGATTGTTTTTATCTTCTTTCTCTTCTCATATTAAGGTAGCTAAAGATTCCATTTCCTTGTTGTACTTCTTTATATGTAAGCTAACTGTATTATTATGTTATTTTCCACATTCCAAATTTCTGAATATTTTAAGATGATGCATATACAATGATATATTTATTTGTAGCTTTACTTTTAAATGTGCTTTCTCCCAAATTTATTCCCAAGTCACTTCCAGCAAATGACATTTATATTATAATTTCTTTCAACATATATAGCAATCAGTGTTCAACCAACAATGCTCCAATGTTGTTATTATTGAAAACAAGCCCTCCATCACACACACAGACACACACACACACACACACACATTCATGGATACTAAGAATGCTTTGATGATCATTTTTGGTTTTAAAACTAACAAAACAATCACAATTTATTTTTTATACTAAAAAGCTAGAGATTAGAGTTTCATAAATGAAATATGATGCCTCTGGGACACTGCCGTCATAAGAAGAGGAAAGGTTGCGTTGCCTTCCTGATGAAGGCAACTGTTCGTTCCAAGCACTGATGTCATAGCTGCACTCCTATAGGGAGATATTGAGTAGGAAACAGTTTTATTCCTTCATCTATCAGTGTTCTCTGTGCTATTATATGAATAAAAAGTAAAGGCAATTCTGATAGAAAGAAAATTTGGTTATGTAAAAAACATAATGAAAACATAATACAAAACAAAAATTAATACTTAGAGCTTTTCTGAAAATAACACCTAAAATAAAAGCCTTTTCCAGACATTTCCAAGACTTACTTTCTAACTCCTTCTAATATTCAAGATAAAAAAAAAATGTAAGATATTATCTGAATTAAAAGAAGAGTCTTCAAACTGAGATATATGTATTTCTGGGGTACCTGAGGTTTTCTAAGGAATTCCCATGAAAGGATGATATTAAGGAAGTTTATTTCTGGCACCTCAACCTTTGTAAATTCATTTTTCCTACATATTTATCTGTCTGAGACTCCAGGAGCTTCCTTTTATAATGGACTTTTTGCCTATTGTTTTCAACAGCCAGATTGGAAAAACCTCATAATTCACGTGGCAACAATACAAAGGTTTTGGCCCTGATAGCTGGGAATTAGCATGATAATAAATGCTGACATAAGGTGTTGCTGAACATTGCCTTTCCTCAAAAAACTGCTGTAAAGGGCTCCAGTTGGTACCAATTCAAGCTGAGAACTCAGGATACACCCTCCTGCCTCACAGCTACCCCTGAACAACACTGTGGAGAACCAGCAGTGTTTTGTTACACTGCATGTGTGTGTGTGTGTATGTATGTATGTATGTGTGTATGTGTATATACATATATACTTAGCTTTATTTTAAAATATACTTTCTCCCAAATTTATTACCAAGTTACTTCTAGCAAATGGAATACATGTGAGATACCATATGTGCACATACACACATATATACAAGTATACACAGACACATATATATATGTGTGTGTACATGTATTGAAAGTATATATTTAGAATAAGTAATTTGAAATAGAGTGTTTAATTTTACTTTTAGTAGATATTGTCAAATTTGCCTTTTGTAGATGCTGTACCACTTTATATTCTCAACAAAACCAAAGAAATATGTGGAAGATGTTTCTCCCACCTTGTGTTATTGAAGGTGGAAGAAACATCTTTTTTATAAACCAATAGGTGAAAAATGCAATCCTATCATTAATTTCCATTTCTTCAAATTATAAAATGAAGCATCTTTTCATGCATTTAGGAGACAGACCAGGTGTGATGGCTCGTGCCTATAATCCCAGCACTTTGGGAGGCCAAGGCAGAAGGACTGCTTGAGTCTAGGAGTTCAAGACCAGCCTGGGCAACCTGGCAAAACTCTGTCTTTACAAAAACATACAAAAAAAAATTAGCCAGGCATGGTGGTGCATGCGTGTAGTTCCAGCTACTTAGGCGGCTGGAGAGCATTACTTAAGCCAGGAGCCCAAGGCTGCAGTGGACTAAGATTGTGCCACTGCATTCCAGCCTGGGCAACAGAGAAAACCCTACCTCTAAATAAATAAATAAATAAAATTTAAAAACATATTAAAGACAGCCAATTCTTTCATGAATTTTTAAATTATTCTTCTTATTTTTTTTTACTAAGTTCTATTTTATTCCAAAAATCTGTCTTTCTCCTCATATGCTGTGTCAATTTGTATAGCTTTATGCTATATTTTATTTCCCTGTAGGGCTAGTCTCTCTTCTTTTATAGAATTTCCTTCAATATTTTGGCATGTTATTTTATTTATTTTTTATTATTATACTTTACGTTCTAGGGTACATGTGCACAATGTGCAGGTTTTTTACATAGGTATACATGAGGCATGTTGGTATACTGCACCCATTAACTCTTCTTTTACATTAGGTATATCTCCTAATGCTGTCCCTCCCCCATTCCCCCACCCCACGACAGGCCCCAGTGTGTGATGTTTCCCACCCTGTGTCCAAGTGTTCTCATTGTTCAATTCCCACCCATGAGTGAGAACATGCAGTGTTGGTTTTGTGTCCTTGCAATAGTTTGCTCAGAATGATGGTTTCCAGTTTCATCCATGTCCCTACAAAGGACATGAACTCATCATTTTTTATGGCTGCATAGCATTCTATGGTGTATATGTGCCACATTATCTTAATCCAGTCTATCAATCATGGACATTTGGGTTGGTTCCAACTCCTTGCTATTGTGAATAGTGCCGCAATAAACATACGTGTGTGTGTGTCTTTGTAGCAGCATGATTTATAATCCTTTGGGTATATACCTAGTAATGGGATGGCTGGGTCAAATAGTATTTCTAGTTCTAGATCCTTGAGGAATTGCCACACTGTCTTCCACAATGGTTGAACTAGTTTACAGTCCCACCAACAGTGTAAAAGTGTTCCTATTTCTCCACATCCTCTCCAGCACCTGTTGTTTCCTGACATTTTAGTGATCACCATTCTAACTGGTGTGAGATGGTATCTCATGGTGGTTTTGATTTGCATTTCTCTGATGGCCAGTGATGATGAGCATTTTTTCATGTGTCTGTTGGCTACATAAATGTCTTCTTTGGAGAAGTGTCTGTTCATGTCCTTCGCCCACTTTGTGATGGGGTTGTTGTTTTTTTTCTTGTAAATTTGTTTGAGTTCTTTGTAGATTCTGGATATTAGCCCTTTGTCAGATGAGTAGATTGCAAAAATTTTCCCCCATGCTGTAGGTTGCCTGTTCACTCTGATGGTAGTTTCTTTTCCTGTGCAGAAGCTCTTTAGTTTAATTAGATCCTATTTGTCTATTTTGGCTTTTGTTGCCATTGCTTTTGGTGTTTTAGACATGAAGAAGTCCTTGCCCATGCCTATGTCCTTAATGGTATTGCCTAGGTTTTCTTCTAGGGTTTTTTATGGTTTCAGGTCTAACATTTAAGTCTTTAATCCATTTTGAATTAATTTTTGTGTAAGGTGTAAAGAAGGGATCCAGATTCAGCTTTCTACAAATGGCTAGCCTGTTTTCCCAGCACTATTCATTAAATAGGGAATCCTTTCCCCATTTCTTCTTTTTGTCAGGTTTGTCAAAGATCAGATGGTTGTACATGTGTGGTATTATTTCTGAGGGCTCTGTTCTGTTCCATTGTTCTATATCTCTGTTTTGGTACCAGTACCATGCTGTTTTGGTTACTGTAGCCTTGTAGTTTGAAGTCAGGTAGTGTGATGCCTCCAGGTTTGTTCTTTTGGCTTAGGATTGTCTTGGCAATGTGGGCTCTTTTTTGGTTCCATATGAACTTTAAAGTAGTTTTTTCCAATTCTGTGAAGAAAGTCATTGGTAGCTTGATGGGGATGGCATTGAATCTGTAAATTACCTTGGGCAGTATGGCCATTTTCACGATATTGATTCTTCCTCTCCATGAGCATGGAATGTTCTTCAATTTGTTTGTGTCCTCTTTTATTTAATTGAGCAGTGGTTTGTAATTCTCCTTGAAGAGGTCCTTCACATCCCTTGTAAGTTGGATTCCTAGGTATTTTATTCTCTTTATTCACACCCGAATTCTACCAGAGTTACAAGGAGGAGCTGGTACCATACTTTCTGAAACTATTCCAATCAATAGAAAAAGAAGGAATCCTCCCTAACTCATTTTATGAGGCCAGCATCATCCTGATACCAAAGCCTGGCAGAGACACAACAAAAAAACAGAATTTTGGACCAATATCCCTGATGAACATTGATGCAAAAATCCTCAGTAAAATACTAGCAAACCAAATCCAGCAGTACATCAAAAAGCTTATCCACCATGATCAAGTGGGCTTCATCCCTGGGATGCAAGGCTGGTTCAACATATGCAAATCAATAAATGTAATCCAGCATATAAAAAGAACCAAAGACAAAAACCACATGATTATCTCAATAGATGCAGAAAAGGCCTTTGACAAAATTCAGCAGCCCTTCATGATAAAAACTCTCAAGAAATTAGGTATTGATGGAATGTATCTCAAAATAATAAGAGCCATTTATGACAAACCCACAGCCCATATCATACTGAATGGGCAAAAACTGGAAGCATTCCCTTTGAAAACTGGCACAAGACAGGGATGCCCTCTCTCACCACTCCTATTCAACATAGTGTTGGAAGTTCTGGCCAGGGCAATCAGGCAGGAGAAAGAAATAAAGGGCATTCGATTAGGAAAAGAGGAAGTCAAATTGTCCCTGTTTGCAGATGACATGATTGTATATTTAGAAAACCCCATCGTCTCAGCCCGAAATCTCCTTAAGCTGATAAGCAACTTCAGCAAAGTCTCAGGATACAAAATCAATGTGCATGTTATTTTCATATATTAATTTTATAGTTTCCCTCATGGTTTAAAAAAGATTCTGTTGGTGTTTAATTCAGTTAGGAAAACTTTGGACTTAAAGTCAAAAAAGCATTTGGGGTGCTTAAATAAAAAGTTGCCTACTTTTCTCTATGTCTGGAAGTACCTAGCAGCTGGCTTTGGTTCAACAGTTCTGAGATGTTAGGCCAAGGTCTCTGTTAGTCTTTTGGCTTGTTCCTCACGCATGCAAAATGACGCCACCTCACAGGCATCTTATCCAACTTCCACTTAAATATCATTAGCAGAGAAGTGTTAGATGGCCACATCTAACTTTCAGAAAGGGTAGAAAAGAGATATTTAGCTTTCCCAGCCTCTCTAATGAAATAGAAGGCATTTGAGAATGGAGTTGTCTTGATAACCAATGTCCATTTCAGTGTGAAAAAGATAATCTTATTTAATGTGTAAGTTTTTAAAGAGAAGTAACATATATATGACATTGAGATATTTATGTCCAACTACCAGATATGACTTCTATTCATTCAGCTCCAATTTTATATCCCTGAGAAAAGTTTTCAAATATGTTTTCTATATTTCTTGTTAAGTTTGTTCTAGAAGTATTTATATTATTATTGTAAATAGAAGCTTTTGTTATATTTTGTAACTGATTGATGCTTGTAAACAGAAAATCTGTTAATTTTTCATATATTATTTTTTGCCCGAGGAATTTAGTAAATTGTCTTATTTGTCCAATCTCTCAATGGATTATCCTGGGTTTTCTATGGATATAATCACATAATTTGCAAATAAGCTAGTTTTACCTTCTTTATAATTCTTAAACTTTTTTCCTTGTCAGATTATATTGGATAATAACCCCCCAATATTATTAAATAATAGATGCTGTATTAGTGAAGGTACAGGCTAAGCTACTATAAAAGAAAGTTACAAAATTACAGTGATTTAAGTAAGACAGAAATTCATTTCTCATCATGTAGAAGTCCAAAGTGAGTGACCTAGGACTGGGTGATTCTCAATGTATGGCTTCTATCTCTTTTTCCAAAGGGGCTCCTGCCTTTGTCAACATTTCCCAACTAACAGCAAGAGAGAGAAAAAAATGCCCAGAACAAGAACCTTTATCTTCTTCAAGGAGGTTTTCTGGAGATTGCACACGTGACTCCACATACCACTCATTGTACAAAACTTAAGTCACATGGCCACAGCCACACTTAGCAGTGAAGCTAGAAAATACAGACTAGCTCAGCAACCATCTGTTACTAAATGGGAGAAGAAGTCAACAGATACAATATAGTTAGCATAAAGAACACCAATGCCTTCTTCCTCACTTTAATGAGAATGCTTCTAGACTTTCCCATTAGGTTTTGTAGTGGCTATTGTGTTAATAAAGTATTAATTTATTCCTACTTTATTAAAGGTTTTATTTGTATTAGAAATTAATGTTGAAGTTTGTCAAATTTTTCCACATATATGGAGATTGTCATATATTTTTCTTTTTCATCCAGCAATATACTGTATTATATAAAATATATTTTCTAATAGTTTCTAATATTGAAACTATGCTTGTGTCCCTGATATGACTCTCTGCAGATATCCTTCCTTAAAGGGTCAAAAATTTAAAATGATTAAAATCAGATTCTTTAGAAAGATAAATTAAGGTCAAGTAGCCCTGATTGTTTAGGAGACAGGTTTACAAGATCCTTTGGGGCTTAAATTAAGCAGGGGACAAAATCTCAGATGTTTCCAGAGACTAGATGGGTAATGAATATAGATAAAACATGAGTGATGTCATCTGGGTGGGGTTAGTGTGACTGGGCAAGCCAGGGGTAAAGGGCAGCTGCTACTCAGTTGCAATGTGTAGGGAATATTCAATGCTTTTGATGCAATCTATTGTTAATTTTTTCTTTTTTTTTCTTTTTTTATTTTTTTATTATACTTTAAGTTTAGGATACATGTGCACAACCTGCAGGTTAGTTAGTTACATATGTATACATGTGTCATGTTGGTGTGCTGCACCCATTAACTCGTCATTTAACATTACATATATCTCCTAATGCTATCCCTCCCCACTCCCCACACCCCACAACAGGCCCCAGTGTGTGATGCTCCCCTTCCTGTGTCCATGTGTTCTCATTGTTCAATTCCCACCTGTGAGTGAGAACATGTAGTGTTTGGTTTTTTGTCTTTGAGACAGTTTGCTGAGAATGATGGTTTCCAGCTTCATCCATGTCCCTACAAAGGACATGAACTCATCATTTTTTATGGCTGCATAGTATTCCATGGTGTATATGTGCCACATTTTCTTAATCCAGTCTATCATTGTTGGACATTTGAGTTGGTTCCAAAACTTTGCTATTGTGAATAGTGCCACAATAAACATACATGTGCATGTGTCTTTATAGCAGCATGATTTATAACCCTTTCAGTATATACCCAGTAATTGGATTGCTGGGTCAAATGGTATTTCTAGTTCTAGATCCCTGAGGAAACGCCACACTGTCTTCCACAATGGTTGAACTAGTTTACAGTCCCACCAACAGTGTAAAAGTGTTCCTATTTCTCCACATCCTCTCCAGCACCTGTTGTTTCCTGATTTTTTAATGATTGCCATTCTAACTGGTGTGAGATGGTATCTCATTGTGGTTTTGATTTGCATTTCTCTGATGGCCAGTGATGATGAGCATTTTTTTCATGTGTCTTTTGGCTGCATAAATGTCTTCTTTTGAGAAG
The DNA here is from genome assembly GCF_028885655.2 of Pongo abelii. Lineage (NCBI taxonomy): Eukaryota > Metazoa > Chordata > Mammalia > Primates > Hominidae > Pongo > Pongo abelii. The sequence goes on along the minus strand of NC_071990.2, from coordinate 74,967,967 downwards.
TGTCTGTTTATATCCTTCGCCAACTTTTTGATGGGGTTGTTTTTTTTCTTGTAAATTTGTTTGGGTTCATTATAGATTCTGGATATTAGCCCTTTGTCAGATGGATAGATTGCAAAATTTTTCTCCCATTCTCTAGGTTGCCTGTTCACTCAGATGGTAGTTTCTTTTGCTGTGCAGAAGCTTTTTAGTTTAATTAGATCTGATTTGTCTATTTTGGCTTTTGTTGCCATTGCTTTTGGACATGAAGTCCTTCCCCATGCCTATGTCCTGAATGGTATTGCCTAGGTTTTCTTCTAGGGTTTTTATGGTTTTAGGTCTAACATTTAAGTCTTTAATCCATCTTGAATTAATTTTTGTATAGGGTGTAAGGAAGGGATCCAGTTTCAGCTTTCTACATACATATGGCTAGCCAGTTCTCCCAGCACCATTTATTAAATAGGGAATCCTTTCCCCATTTCTTGTTTTTGTCAGGTTTGTCAGAGATCAGATAGTTGTAGATATGTGGCATTATTTCTGAGGGCTCTGTTCTGTTCCATTGTTCTATATCTCTGTTTTGGTACCAGTACTATGCTGTTTTGGTTACTGTAGCCTTGTAGTATAGTTTGAAGTCAGGTAGTGTGATGCCTCCAGGTTTGTTCTTTTGGCTTAGGATTGACTTGGCAATGTGTGCTCTTTTTTGGTTCCATATGAACTTCAAAGTAGTTTTTTTCCAATTCTGTGAAGAAAGTCATTGGTAGCTTGATGGGGATGGCATTGAATCTGTAAATTACCTTGGGCAGTATGGCCGTTTTCACAATATTGATTCTTCCTACCCATGAGCATGGAATGTTCTTCCATTTGTTTGTATCCTTTTTTATTTCACTGAGCAGTGGTTTGTAGTTCTCCTTGAAGAGGTCCTTCACATCCCTTGTAAGTTGGATTCCTAGGTATTTTATTCCCTTTGAAGCAATTGTGGATGGGAGTTCACTCATGATTTGGCTCTCTGTTTGTCTGTTATTGGTGTATAAGAATGCTTGTGATTTTTGTACATTCATTTTGTATCCTGAGACTTTGCTGAAGTTGCTTATCAGCTTAAGGAGATTTTGGGCTGAGATGATGGGGTTTTCCAGATATACAATCATGACACCTGCAAACAGGGACAGTTTGACTTTCTCTTTTCCTAACTGAATACCCTTTATTTCCTTCTCCTGCCTGATTGCCCTGGTCAGAACTTCCAACTCTACGTTGAATAGGAGTGGTGAGAGAGGGCATCCCTGTCATGCCAGTTTTCAAAGGGAATGCTTCCAGTTTTTGCCCATTCAGTATGATATTGGCTGTGGGTTTGTCATGGATAGCTCTTATTATTTTGAGATATGTCCCATCAGTACCTAATTTATTGAGAGTTTTTAGCATGAAGCGTTGTTGAATTTTGTCAAAGGCCTTTTCTGCATCTGTTGAGATAATCATGGTTTTTGTCCTTGGTTCTGTTTGTATGCTGGATTACATTTATTGATTTGCATATGTTGACCCAGGCTTGCATCCCAGGGATGAAGCCCACTTGATCATGGTGGATAGGCTTTCTGGTGTGCTGCTGGATTCAGTTTGCCAGTATTTTATTGAGGAGTTTTGCATTGATGTTCATCAGGGATATTGGTCTAAAATTCTCTTTTTTTGTTGTGTCTCTGCCAGGCTTTGGTATCAGGATGATGCTGGCCTCATAAAATGAGTTAGGGAGGATTCCCTCTTTTTCTATTGATTGGAATAGTTTCAGAAAGAATGGTACCAGCTCCTCCTTGTACCTCTGCTAGAATCAGCTGTGAATCCATCTGGTCCTGGACTTTTGTTGGTTGGTAGGCTATTAATTTTTGTCTCAATTTCAGAGCCTGTTATTGGTCTATTCAGCAATTCAACTTCTTCTGGTTTGGTCTTGGGAGGGTGAATGTGTCCTGGAATTTATCAATTTCTTCTAGATTTTCAAGTTTATTTGCATAGAGGTGTTTATAGTATTCTCTGATGGTAGTTTGTATTTCTGTGGGATTGGTGGTGATATCCCCTTTATCATGTTTTATTGCATCTATTTGATTCTTCTCTCTTTTCTTCTTTATTAATCTTTTTAGTGTTCTATCAATTTTCTTGATCTTTTTAAAAAACCAGCTCCTGGATTCAATGATTTTTTGAAGGGTTTTTTGTGTCTCTATTTCCTTCAGCTCTGCTCTGATCTTAGTTATTTCTTGCCTTCTGCTGGCTTTTGAATGTGTTTGCTCTTGCTTCTCTAGTTCTTTTAATTGTGATGTTAGTGTGTCAATGTTAGATCTTTCCTGCTTTCTCTTGTGGGCATTTAGTGCTATAAATTTCCCCCTACACACTGCTTTGAATGTTATTGTTAATTTTTTCAAGCAATCTAAACCTCATATTTTTATACAAAATCTCTCAATTTAGGCCAGGCGTGGTGGCATACGCCTGTAATCCCAGTACTTTGGGAGGCCAAGGCCAGTGGATCATGAGGTCAGGAGTTCAAGACCAGCCTGGCCAAGATGGTGAAACCCTGTCTCTACTAAAAATACAAAAATTAGTCGGATGTGGTGGCACACAACTGTAATCACAACTACTTGGAAGGCTGAGGCAGGAGAATCACTTGAACCTGAGAGGCAGAGGTTGCAGTGAGCTGAGATGGTGCCACTGCATTTCAGCCTGGGTGACAGAGCAGGACTCCATCTCAAACAAAACAAAACAAAACAACCTCTCAATTTATAAACACTGACAGTAAATTTACACACACACACACACATACACACCCACCCCAGTACACAGGCCAAAGAAAACACAGCTACAGAATGGATTAGCCTACCATTGGTTACCTCCAGTTTAAAAGATATCTACCAGTTCTATAAGGAACTGAAACTAAATCAGCAAGAAAAAGACAAATAATCCCATCCAAAGGTGAGCAAATGACACAAATAGACATTTCTCAAAAGAAGACATAAAAATGGCCAAGAAACACATAAAAAAATACTAAACATCACTAATTATCAAGGAAATGCAAATTAAAACCACTCCTACAAGAATGGCCGTTATTAAACAGTCAAAAAAGCAAGAGATATTGGTGTGGGTGTGGTGAAAGGGGAGAGCTTATTCACTGCTGGTGGGAATATAAATTAGGACAATCTCTCTTGAAAACAGTATGGAGATTTCTTAAAGAGCTAAAAGTAGATCTGCCATTAGATCCAGCAATCTCACTACTGGATATTTACCCAAAGGAAAAGAAGTCATTATATTAAAAAAAGACATATGCACACAAATGTGGATTGCAGCACCCTTCACAATTGGAAAGATATGGAACCAACCTAAGTGCTCATAGACCAATGAGTAGATGAAGAAATTGTGGTTTATATACACCATGGAATATTATTCTACCATAAAAAGGAGTGAAAAAATGTATTTTGCAGCAACTTGGATGGAGCCAGAGGACCTTATTCTAAGTGAAGTAACTCAGAAATAGAAAACTCAATGCCTTATGTCCTCACTTATAAGTGGGAGCTAAGCTATGGGTAGGAAAAGACATACACAGTGATATAATGGACTTTGAAGACTCAGAAGTGGGGGAATGGGATGCGGGTGTGGGATAAAAATCTACATATTGGGTAAAACATACACCACTTGCATGACAGGTGCACCAAAATCTTAAAATTCACCAGTATGTAATTCATCCATTTAACCAAAAACCACTTGTACCCCAAAAGCCATTGGAAAAAAAAGGTTTTTTTAAAATAGATTTATCCCAGCCTAGGGGAAAGTTTAATGGGAAGGGTAGGAGGCAATATAGCTCTGAATTTACAAAGTGGCAGGTAGCAGGACCAGCCCTGGTGGAGATCTCCTGGGCTGGCCAACACCACAGAGCTATCTATATGTATGCACTGACAGGACTGGTGCCTGCTCAAAGAGATCTGCTCAGGGCTTAGGCCATGAGAGTCCCACAGCTTTGGATGATGTTGAGGATTGCCTTCCCCAAAGCATTGCTTTGATAGGCTCCACAGTGGAGTAACAGTCCAAGCAGAGGACCCAGTGTATGGCCCTCTTACCCCACCCCCTACTGCAAAGAAGAAAATCTGAGATATTTTGTATGGCTACTAGTAGCTGAATTAAAAATCAGAAGAAACATGAGATGGTATGATTTTCCCCACATTATATTCTTCTTGATAGTTATCTCTCAGGTCAATACAGTTTAGCTCACAGTCATAAATTTCTAGAAGAATCATTTCTCTGCAGTTATCCCATCTTCACCTCCTCTTCTATTCCATTTTCCTCATATGCCACAAAGTAACCTATTATACAAGATTATTCCTCTTTACTTCTGACCCATTGGTGCTAACACGTTCTTCAAAATATGGGCAGCCAATGGAATTCAACAAGCTTTTATCAAGTATTTATTATGTAGAGACTAACAGATAATCTTTGAGATGAGATGCCAAAGAGCTTAAATCTAGTCTATAATGTGTGTACAAATTATCCTAAAATAAGGTAATATGTGACAAGTATCACAGGAGAGTCAAACAAAAATGCTATAGAAGGAAGAAGAGCCCATTTCCATAAAGATGACCAAAGAATGCTTAGTAAATGACTTAGTAATTGTCCCTATAGGGTCCATAGGTCTTTGATAGGTGGAGAAAGGAGGCACAGGTAAAGAATACATAAGAAAGACTAGGAGATGAGAAGGACATTAAATTACAAAGCAGTTTGGTTTATTTGGAGCATGGGGAAACAGCTGAGCTTTAAGTAAGTAAATTCAGTTGGAAAGAGATCAAAGAGATTTGATGGCTCATACAAGGAATTTTGAATCTATTCTTCAAGAAATGGAAAGCAGAAGATTGATGAACTCTGTAGATTGCAAAAGGGGACGAGGGCCCAAAGCAAAGAATCTCTGAACTCTGAGTGCACGACTGGTAGGAGACCAGGTAGACTGCCCTATGTCCTCTAGCTACATGGACTAAGCTATTCTTCACTTTGGATGTAAAATGCATTGGTGGCAAATTACATCTTCCCAAAATAAAATAGGAAGTAATTATTAGTACCTCCTCACCTGGGATGGTAAGAGTTAAAAAAGATTAGACATATAAAGCATTTAACACAATAACTGCATGTAATAAAATAGTAAGTCCTCAGTAAATGTTAACTATTATTATTAATTTTAAAATATTTTAAAGATAACAATTAGTTGGGTTTTTGTTGTCATACACAGTGAATTGTAAGCACTCCTCAGATTTTTTCAGCTATCCAGAATAATTATATCGTCTCTTCCCATGGCCCAGCATATAAATATCAAGTAATGTATTGTATGTGTTGATATATGCAAGGGGAAAATTCAGAAGGCATGTACATGAACCTGCTAATGCGCTAGGAAATATTTTCTCTAGTGGTTGAGATTACAGGAGGCTCTCACATTCTATGACAAACATATGTAAGATGTTTACATTTTTTGACAATTGCTGATTAATTTCATAAAAGAAAATAATAGTAAAAAATTAAATATATAGCAAAGACAAGTTTGTGCTTTACTTATTCCCCATTTTAGTAAAAACAAATTGTGTGTTCCATATAATGTACATTCGGGACTACGTTCCTTCTCAGATTTGTGGTTTCTGGGGCATGCAATAATATATCTAGCCTTCTGTTATATGATTCTTCATGCCATCATATTTAGAAATTACAACAGAAAATGGAAGTATTAAAGACAGAGTTTGGAAAATGTTAATAATTTGGCAATATTCTCTGGACTTTTCATACCACACGAATTCTCAAACAACTATTCAATTGTTTATCTGAAAATAAGTATTATCAAGTACATAGGCCTTTTCTCAGTTCCAGTAAATGAGTTAACATTTTTCATTTTTCCAAGGATAATTTCCAAGCTTTCATCCAATGGGTTAGCATTAAAAACTAATTTTCACATTGTGTCTTCATTACTTCTACTATGTGCACATATATTTATTTTAAAGAGATATTTTGGTATTTGAACTTAAAAATGCGTGGTTGAAGTTCTCTGTTAATGGTTTTATAATTTTTTTATGCACTTCATCAAGATATTTGCAAAATTGCTTCAAAGGCAGTCACATCAACCGTTTTACAGTAATTTCACCTCCCCACCTTCACCCTAACCTCAAAGAAATCTTTTGGTGCAGGGAAAAAGCTAAACTTCTATAAATTTGATTTGTTTATACATTGCAAATAACCAGCTAAACATAAAATTTGTTTTCTAAAAAAATTAGAATCTCAAAAATGATATACTTAGAAAGAATTTCTTAATGCATTTAGGCCCAAAGATTTATGTGAATGTCTCTAGGACACACAGCTGTTTCATGGTGGGGTTTGGGCCAGCACCTGTGTATTTTGATGCTCACTTCCATCCTCTTCTGGTTTTTATGCACAGGAGACTTCCCTGACACTAACTTTAAATCTGTTTATTCATACAATATTTATTACCTAGCCTCTGTAATGATCAAAGACTGCCCATTTGAACAGGCAATGCATTTGAACAGGAATTTCTTTGAAAGGGGTGTTACAGAAATGGGTAAAAAAAGGTGCAAAATCTTGTTATTGTTTTTATTATTGTTATTTTAACATGTATCTCCTCCTAAATTTTCATCATTAACCCTTAGCTGCTATTCTTCTGATATGAAATTCTAAGAGTTTATTGTTATGGTTTTGGTAGATTCTGAAATGTGGCATAGCCAATGAAATAAAAAGTCGTATTGCTTTGTAAGGTCAGATGAGGAAGGAAGTAAAATGTCCCCCGTGTCTGCATGATTATTCTTCAAGATCAAGTTCTGCTCAGAATCTGAACCCACAAAACAAAATGATTGCTTCTATCTGTATGAGTTTGATCAAATTGGAGCTAACACTTTGTTGGTTAACATTATCATTAACTGTGAAGCAGAATTGCTTCCAGTTAATCTAGCCACTTGTGAAGACAAGCAGGAAAAGAGCATAGTTTTCTTGAGTCACTTGGCTTTTGTTTCATAATCATTATATCATTTAAATTTTAATTTTTTTGCATCTGACTTATACTCAAAATCTGCCATAACACTCATTTTTAATATCTTAACATATCTTATAGTATACAATAAAAATTTTCTTTCCCCCAAATACCAAAACTCTTATAATGCTTGGAGAAAAACTTTTGAGGAACTAAGTTTCCAGAGTCTACAGCAAAATCAAGAAAATCTTTAATTATTTTGAATATTTCTTATGTATGGAGTTCTAGAAAGTATCTCTGAAAAAAAACTCAGGTATAATTTAATTCACTGGGCACAAACCTTTACTAAGAAAAAAATGCTCATAATATACTTCTAATTTAGTTTATAATTTTTCAGAAATTATCTAATTCACAGTTGATATTAAATGAAATACTGTAGAATAAAAAGGTAATGTTCTTCGATAATGTAATTAAGCTAAATACTTTAAATACCACCAAGTAAAGTATTGCTGAATACACACCTAGTACTCTACATATTACTATGAAATATACATTATTTATTATAACATTGTACTAATATGCTATCTTTCAAACTCCATGAAATTAACTTAGAAGCTAAATGTTTGAAGCATTTCCTTACAAAATTGTATTACTTTATACACATAAGTTAATTATTTGAAAAGTCTTTCAAAAGAGAAGCCAAGAAAATGTGTTTCTTCCTACATGTATTTGGATATGACAATTTCTGCATTGGGACATTATTGATATAGAATAATTAGATTTATTCTTTAGATCTTCTTGATGATGTGTCTTAACATACATTAAAATTGGCATTCTTTGGGAGCCATTTGCAAGGAAAAAGAACAGAAAATTTCTCGGAGGAAGGTCTCTTGGAAAAGGATTTTTACCAGTTTTATTAACCACATTTAGAAGTTGTTCTTTCTAGCCATTCAGAACGTGGACATGCTGTCCATGTGAATTATGGCTGTGGCAAATCAAAATAAAGCTGGAGGATGTGTAACAGCCAAAAATCTAGTAGTTGTTATATTATTTTAAAAAGAAAAAAATGAAGTAAAATGAAAAGAAAGGAAGTGAGAAAAACTTCATAATATATTTAATATCTGTTTTTAATGCTAAGGAAATAAAATTAATAAAACTACCCAACAGTTTGATCTATGCACACTATATTGCAATGTGTTATTTAGAAATTGTACAATATAAGTTGTATATGCATGTTAACTGTAAATACTACATGTTTGTATCAGTCCGTTCACACCCTGCTATAAAGAAATACCTGAGACTGGGTAAATTATAAAGAAAAGATGTTTAATTGGCTCAAAGTTCTGCAGTCTGTATGGAAAGCATGGCTCAGGAGGCTTCAAGAAACTCACAATCATGACAGAAGGTGAAGGGGAAGCAGACACGTCTTACATTGCTGGAGCAGGAGGAAGGGAGAGAAGGGGGAGGTGCTTCACACTTTTAAACAACCAGATCTCATGAGAATTCACTCACTATCACAAGAACAACAACAGAGAAATCCACCCCCATGATCCAATCACTTCCTGCCAGGCCCCTCTTCTAACACTGGGGATTACAATTTGACACGAGATTTGGGTGGGGACACAAATCCAAACCATATCAATGTTTATACAGCATTTTTCTTGGAAGTAAAATAGGGAGAAGATAGCTTTTGGATTTTATTCACTTGATGTGAAAATGTAAAATGATTCGTTCATGGGCTTGATCTAGATGCTGAAGTAGGACCCTCCAAATTCTTTAGACCAAGGAGAGCACACCCAAGCAATGTGCTTTGTCCCAGTCTAAGGCTAAAAAGGAAAGTCTACTATGGACCTACAGGTAAGCTGATAGCCTGTATCACAGTTATGTCTCAGTGGATTGTCAGTGTTTTGTGTTTTTCTCCATTGTTAGCAGTTATCGATTAATGCTAGGTAGGTTGCTCTTTCTTTTTTTCCTTTTCTTTTTCTTTTCTGTTTTTATTTTTTATTTTTTAAAGAGATGTGATCTCACTATGTTTCCCAGGCTGGAAGCAATCCTTCCTCCTGTGCCTCCTAAGCAGCTGGGACTAAAAGCATACCCTATCATGGCTGGCTCTGATTATTCTTTTATTATTTTGCCTTGTGTTATTTTCTAGTGCCTTTAATTCTTTGTTATTATCAAGTTATTTTTCACTACAAAATAGGACCATGGAAGATCAGCAACTAACAAATTATGTTCCCTATTGAAATGGGCCATAGTAAAAAAGATTTGAGAACTATTAGTGAGACACAATTTCTGGTACACCAGTAGGCTACCTATCTGTTACGTTTTCAGAGAAAATTTCGAACCCAAAGTGTCACCTGCAAGCTCAGATAATAGAATTTCAAGTTTAGAGATATATTGCTCCACATAGAACATGATAATCTAGTAAATACCTGTTTAAATAGAAAAAGCCTAAAAGACAAGTACTTTGTGTGTTATTACTTAATTAAGTAAAAATTGCTTTACCATTTTGGCTTCCAAAATAACACCTATCTCTAATCAAAATGGCAGAAGAGACAAATTTTGAGTTTAAGGGGTGAGTTAAGTGATGACTGGTAATGTTCACTCTAAAGATGTTCTTTTGAACCTTAAGTTCAAAATTAAGGTTATGAAGATTGCCAGGTAACAGGACAGCAAGGATGAATACTCCAGGTATAATACATAGCATGTGGAAAGAATCTTCAGGGCATTAAGAAGATGGCAGAGCACAAAATAAGCTAAAGAGATAGAAAAGGATCAGGAAGGTAAGAACATGCATGCCATGGTGAAAGAATACAAATTTTACTTTGGACTTAACAGGGAGTCATTGAAGGGATATAAGCAAAGGAAAGAAATGACTAGAATCTAGTCATAGACTTGCTTCTCAGTGACTTAAATTCAGGTCAAATTATTTGATGCAATTCCTGTCCAACTGTTTTAGCCAAGGCAAGCAGATGAACAAACAAACAAAAAACCTACAAACTTTTTTTCAAACAAAAGGTGTTCAGAACCAACACATACACATACATCAAATAAAACAGAACACTCTGGCTGAAGACTTGCCTGCTTGGCCCTTTTACTCTTTGCAGCAATCTGAGACTATTCCACAAAATCCCCAGAGCTCCATGGATTACAGTGTAAAAAACCACTGGCTTTACATATCTGCTTCCTCAACTGTGCCAAATTCCATAATCTCTAAAAGGCTTAACATACAATTTTTTTTCTATAGAGCCTTACACAGTTGATTTCCCCCATAGACATTTTAAAGCACTCTCTTGATCATTTGATTGTGCAAAGTTGTCAAGATTGTATTTCATCTTGCTGCAGGGGAGCTTGCTTTGGTTTAAAAACATCCTTCCAGAGAGTAACTTTAAAAGGGAGGATGTCCAGTTATAGTTGTTAGACTAAGTGCAAGAACCTCACTGCATCTTAAACAGTTGTGCATGCTAAGGCCCAAGTAAAAGGATGGGACTATTAACTTGTAGTACTTAAAAGTTTTAAAAATCTCAACTATCAAAATTATGCTTCAAACATAAAAGCAAGTATGTTATCAGGAAAGACAACTAGTGTGATTTTGTTGCCCTTCGGGTTTATTCATCTCAAACATTGTATTCCAGATATCACCTTTTAATGAAAGCACTATTTCTATTCATTTTGTTCAATACCTAATAAAAGTCTTGTGTTACATAGTTCTATTAGTTTAGCTAACACTATCCTGAAGAAATACTTTGACTTTTCATTATAAAAGGTAAAAATATATATTTTGAAGAAAAAATTAGGAGACAACAACATCTTTGGGATATGCTGAGGTGTCAAAAGTTGTATCTGATCTCCAGTCCCAGTGTACTATATGGCCCTTCCAGCATATAGAGCATCCTGCCTTTCTGTGAAAAAAAAGGGATGCCAGCAAAATACTAAGAAACAAAAGCAATTCAGGATTTAGCACTTTAGAACAAAAATAATTTAAGTGGGAAAAAAATTAATTTAAAAATTCAAATCCTGTAAGATTCAGCTTGAAATTTATGACCCCAAAATAGGTGCACATGTTATACAGAATAGTGGCCACCCAAATAAGTCCATATCCTAATCAGAAACTGAGTATGTTACCTTACATGGTAAAAGGCAGATGTGACTCAGTTAAGGATCTTGAGATGAAGAGATCATCCTGGATTATCCTGATAGGTATCATGTACTCATAAGAACCTTTGTGATTAAGAGAGAGACAGGAAGATTAGAGTTAGAAAAGAAACAGAGATGCCATGATAAAAAGACAGAGTCAAAGCCAGAGATTCCCAGATGCTGTGTTTCTAGCTTTGAAGGTGGAGGAAGGCATCACTAGGTCGGGAATACAGGTGGACTCTGGAAGCTAAAAAAGACAAGAAAACATTCTCTCCTAAAGCCTTCAGAAGAAATGTAGCCTTGCTGACCCATTTTGGATATCTAACAGCCAGATCATAACCTGTTTTTTTTTTTAATCCAATGTTTGTCGTAATTTGTTGCCAGAGCATTCTGGCACTATGAGTGGGGTACTGCTGTAACAAATATTTAAATATGTAGACAAGGCTTTGAAACTGGGTAGGAGAATTCTAAGGAACATGATAGAAAAACTAGGTTGCTTTGAGCATAATGTGGATTAAAGGCATTGCTGGTGAGGGCTCAGAGTGAAGTGAGGAGTATGGTACAGAAAACCTGTATTAGCCCAGAAAATAATAAAATCATCATAAGCCATCTGTTGGTAAAAATATGAATATTAAAAGCACTGCTGGTGAAATCTGAGAAGAAAATAAAGAACATGTTATTTGAACCTTGCTATATTGTGGCAGAAAAAAATTAGTTGATTTATTTCTTACAGTGATGTGGAAAGCAGAACTTGTAGTAGATAAGCATGTATATTTAGTTCAGGAGATTTCTAGGCAAAATGTTGACAGTCCAACCCAGTTTCTCCTTGCTGCAAATATAGTAAAATGTGAGAGGAAAGAGACAGACTGTGAGAAGAACTGTTAAGCACAAGAAAGTTCGACTTAATGATTTGAGAACCCATCAGCCAATTCAGATTGCAAAACATGCTAAAATTGGGAGATTTCTTGTCAGCAAAGTGTTCTCTGAAGAGAAAGTCAAGAGCGTGAAACTTTTTCTAGGTGCCTCAGAAGGACAAAAAGATCAGAATGTTCATTCTCACAGAAGACACCGTGAAAAGATCAGACTCATAAATTGCCACATATCTCAGATATCTTAGCAGAAACAAAGAATATAGATGCGGTTATTCAGGAACAATCTGTGGAGGAGCCTTTTGTCTAATAAGTAAGTCCCTGTGATATACACAGGAGACTCACAAGATTCCTGAGAATTATATGTCAGCAGAAAGAGTGCAACTTGGATTGAAAAGGATGGAGAAAGGACAAAATTTTAAAAGGCTGTAAAACTCCCAATTCTACAGGCAGGAAACAGGTGGATAAAACTACCTATCTGCAAAAAGAAGACGACGAAGAAGGAGGAGGAGGAGGAGGAAAAAAAAGAGAAGGAAGGAAGGAAGGAAAAGTAAGAAGGAGAAAGAAGACAGAAAAAAGAAGAAAGAAGAAGAAGGAAGAAGAGGAAGGAAGAAGAAGGAAGAAGAAGAAAGAAGAAAAAGAAGAAGGACCTCAAATGTGGAGCCATGAACCAAAAAGGCAGAGCAATGGACTTAGAGGATGGAGCAATGAGCCACAAGGGATAATTTCCAGGCTTTAATCCTAAGGAAATTTGGCCAGTTGTATTTTGAAATTGCTCAGGACAGTGATTCCATTTATTTCTTTCTACTTTCTTTAATGAAACTTTTCTACTTTTTAAGTAGGAATGTCTATAGTTAGTTGTTAACCTATCCCTGTCCCATTATTTTACTTTGGGAGCAGATAATTTGTTTTCTTTTTTCACAGGTCCACAGACAGAGAGGAATTTTTCCCTAGGAAGGATTATGGCTAGAGCCTCACCAATGCCTGATTTAGATGATGAAGATAATGATATTTGGTACTTTGGAAATGACAAGTCTTAAATGAGATCTTGAACTTTAATTTATACTATAAAAGAATTGAGATTTTGTGGGACCTTGGGATGGCATAAATGTATTTTCGATATGAGACAGATGTAAATTTTTGAGAGCCAGAGGGCTGACTATGGTATATACAGTAATTGGCTTCCCAAAGATGTTCATGCCCAGTAATCAGAAACATTAGTTTGGAAGAACCTTCAAAAACTGATGCCACATTTTCCTATCACAGAATGAATAAAAATTCAATAGAGGAAAACTCTACTGCTGAGTTAGATGGAGTAGTTTGCTAAAGAGGAACACTCCCAACAAACAATAACTAAAAGCTAAGTAATATACAAAATGAATGTGTTTAAAGCCAACAGGAAGCATGGGAATTATTGAACACCGGAGGAATTAATAATTCAGAGAGGAATGGGACTAGAGGTGATATGTAACCAGACATATCTCATAGCTCTTGCCAGATATCTTGTATTTGTACCTCCAGATTCATTCTTCTCACTTCTTCATTCTGCTGTCTTCCTACTGGATTCCAGTGGGGTTTGTCCAATGGGAACCACAGAAAAACAAAATGGAGGAAAAGAGTGGTGACAACATATTGACTCCCCTAAAATTTTTCCTGAAGAGTCATCTTAGGTTGGCTGCATCCCTTGAATAATTAAGGCTCCTTCCAAGTCAGCCTTTACTGCTAAATTGTCTTTGCTTATAGGTTCTGGTAGCCAATTCTTCCCTCACTTTTATGGTTTCCTGCTAGCTCTGTGTATCTGCACTATCACTTTTGATGTGTTCACCCACATCTTCGCAATTAGTTTCTGTGTAAATGAACTATCCCTGAAGTACACTAACTTGAGTGTGCCATTTGCTTCTTGTAGGGATTTTATGAATATAGAGCCCTTATGCATACTTGTGCATCCTACTGTGTTTCATGGAGGCAGAAAAGTGCAGCTTCTTAAGCCACTAACAGCAGTAGGACATGGCCCATTAGCCTCATTAGTACTAGTGGCCTTTCACATAGACAGAAATGGGAGTAACAGTAACTGGGCAAAAATCAGATGAGAAGGTAGGTTTCTTTTCAGACACTAGCACCAACAGATGGCTACCAATAACCAGATCCCTCATTACCTAATACTCAGCCCCCAAATCCTTAGCATTGCAAAGCCCTCCAGAAGCATAATAGGTCAGAAAGTGTAAATTAAGTTATTATAGAAACAAAATTATTTTATTGTGCCTTAACTTACAGACTAAAACAAGCATTTACATTATACAGTACACATGAAACCTGGAAATTTTGAAGTTATTTTGGACTATCCGCTATCCTTACCTCTTTATCAACTAGTAAATGAGTACTACCATTTTTCTTGCAAAACATCTTTTAGATCTATTTTGTCCTCTGTTTTTATTATTAGCTACACCTTTGCTTGGGTACTTATTCCTCATTCCTGAATTGTTGCAGCAACTTCTTAACATGTGTTCCACATTAAGCTAGAAAAAGTTAGATTGCCCTCAGTCTACTCACTTCTAGCATGAAATCATCATGAGTATATTTGGTAGTGACAAATATACATACATAAGAATAAGTATTAATGCCTGGTACAAAAGAAAGAAGAATGTCAGCTTTCGATATTAGGGCCCTTTCTGTGTACCTGGCATAAACCTTGCTCTCAGCTTTAAGTCTGCCTCACTTATAATATTTCCAAGCATATAAGAAATAGTATTTTCTTTATTCTCTGTCTAAAAAGAAATTATGAAGTAAATAAAGATTTAATTAATTTAATTGTAACCTAATAGTTATTGAATGCGTAGGATATGGTAAGATGTAAAAAAAGAAAGCAATTTTATTGTTTCCTACTACTATCCTTGCAAATGTGCCCCAAGATTTGCACTCACCTTTAGATAAATTTAGGGCAATACTTACAGCTTCTCTGGTCACTACAGTCTCTTTCTACGGTAATAGAAAGTCTATTCTACACAAAATTCTAAAGTTCATTTAAATAGCCTTCCCATCCTCTGCTCTGGTTGACTCCCCCTTGGAAGGTTATGGTAGGGCAGAAGGATTTGGTGTAGACTTTTCTTTCATCAATTTCCCAAATTTCCAGCTGCTTTAGATCTCTGGAAGACTAATCTGAGAAAGAAAAGTTAAGAGGCAGAAATGCTGTGCATGACTGATTTAGTTATCATCTCGGGCTGTGCCCTCTAGGGGTGATATAGTCTACATGCTAATTCTTTCTCATGTAGGGTGCTTATATGCTGAAACCTTTCCCCAAACACAACTGTTGACTATGTTTCCTTTGAAAGACCATTTTTGGCTTTCCTGTTGACCCACCAGTATTTCTACTTAAGGTTTTCAGATTAGGTTGATCTCTTCCTTGCCCTAATCAAACCTGACTGACAACCCATGACACAAATCAGCAGATTCTTCCAGGCCTTGTAAAAATGAAAGCTTTTAGGTATTAAAAATACATTTGACCCAGCAGCCCCACTCCTATCTACTCAAAAGAAAAGAAATCATATCAAAAAGACACCTGCACTCACATGTTTATTGCAGCACTATTCACAGTAGCAAAGGCATGGAATCAATCTGTGTCCATCAACAGACGACTAGATAAAGAAAATGTGGTACATATACACCATGTAATATTACACAGCCATCAAAAAGAATGAAATCATGTCTTTTGCAGCAACATGGATGGAGCTGAAGGCCATTATCCTAAGTGAAATAACTCAGAAGAAGAAAAGTCAATATTGCACATTATCACTTATAAGTGGGAGCTAAACAATGATTATACACGGGCAATCATAGAGAAAAATAGACACTGGGGACTCCAAAAGGGGAGAGGGTAGGAGAGAGGTGAGGTTTGAAAAACTATCTATTGGATACATTGTTCATTATAAGGAGGATGGATACAATAGAAACCAAAGCCCTACCAGTAGGCAATATATCCATGCAACAAACCTGCACAGGTACCCCTTGAATCTATAGGAAAAAAAATACATTCAATGGTCACTTACAATTATTTCTAGGAAAATCTATAATGTAGATAAAAAATGATTACTATGTACCAGGAACTTCACAAATGGTATATTTGGTATATTATTTAATCTTCAGAAAATACTTTGGGAAAACTATCTTTATCACCGTATTACTAATGAGAATACTGACGCTCTGAAGAGTAACTTGCCCTGGATTACGTAAGTAGTGAATTGGAAATTGGAATTCCAACCATAGAGATGATTAATTATGAAAATCAAATGAGCTAATATCTGTAAAGCACTTAACTCATATAGTAGACATTAGACAACGCTTGTTTAAGTAAGCAAAAATATGCTGTCTCCCGAGGTCATTTTTAATCTTTCATCTGTCATTCAAAAAGTGCTTGAATGTACTTTATTCATCCACAAAATGTACTGGCACAGACTACTTGTATAGCATGACTCTCTGCCTTCCTAAAGCCTAACAACTCATTTGAAGATGAGGCATATATACCTGAAACAATTAAGTAATTCTGCAAGACAGTATTTCAAGGAATGGTCATTATCAGATTTTGAAAAAAGAAGAGATCAATGAGAATGCAGCATTCAGAAATGAAGAGTTAACATAGAACTCTGGAGGTACGGTCACAAAAGGCAAAGAGTTTAAAAGAAATCCATGCACAAAAGTTAAAACTGGACAAAACACCCACAAATCACTTTTATACCCACCAATAAACATACAATCCCCTAGTAAATTGTGCAAACGGTAACTGTTACCAAGTGTTCTAAAAAATAGGACACATGCTACTTATGGGTGGTGGGGTGTCAGGGGAAAAAGTGACTATGTGTTTAGAAGGGAAAACTTTAATAAAAAATAAAGGAATGTTAATTAAGTGTCATGGAAAAAAATACAGAATACTCAGAATAATTTATGTAAATAGACTGATTGTTCTAGCCAATGTGGAAACAATAAGTTTTTAGTCAAGGTCCAGAAATAAAAATAGAAATTTAAAGGGACTATATTTAATGTGTTCTTTGGTTTTATAGCTGTGTAGCTCAAATTTAATTATTAGTTGAGTAAATAAGTTTGTCATTGAATATAAATGTGGTGCACATATTTGTAAATTTTTATATTCAAGTGTATAACCTAATAAAATACCAAAATTAAATTAAAAGTATATATAAATTCTGTTTTATGCTTATTTCATTATTTGAGCTTTATCTGTTTTAAATTTTAAAAATTTCTCAAAATTTTTATTTATTTATTTATTTTGAGACAGAGTCTCACTCTGTCACCCAGACTGGAGTGTAGTGGCAAAACCATGGTTCACTGCAGCCTCAATATCCTGGGCTCAAGCAATTCTCTCACCTCAGCATCCCTAGTAGCTGGGCCTATGAGCACACATCACCACACCTAGCTAATTAAAAAAAAAAAAATTGTAGAGATATAGTCTCACTATGAGAAGCTTTGAGCTTCATCTTAGACTACTTTAGTTCTACTTTTAAAAGAGATTTCAATAAATTATTAACTAATAACTAAATATTGGATGCACAAACACTTTTTAAATGAAGTTTACATTAGTTAATTAACTTTATGTCTCCAAATGCCTTTTAAAGTTTACCTTCTCTGGAGGCATCACACTGTCCAACTTCAAACTATACTACAAAGCTACAGTAACCAAAACAGCATGGTACTGGTACAAAAACAGACACATAGACCAATGGAACAGAATAGAGAACTCAGTAATAAGACCACATACCTACAACCATCTGATATTTGACAAACACGACAAAAACAAGCAATGGGAAAAGGATTCTCTATTTAATAAATGCTGCTGGGAGAACTGGCTAGCCATATTGCAGAAAATTGAAATTAGGCACTTCCTTACACCTTTTATAAAAATCAACTCAAGATGGATTAAAGACTTAAATGCAAAACCAAAAACTACAGAAACCATAGAAGAAAACCTAGGCAATACCATTCAGGACATAGGCATGGACAAAGATTTCATGACAAAAATGCCAAAAGCAATTGCAACAAAAGCCAAAACTGACAAATGGGATCTAATTAAACCAAAGAGATTCTGCATAGCCAAAGAAACTGTCAGCAAAGTGAACAGAAAACCTACAGAATGAGAGAAAAATTTTGCAATCTATGCATCTGACAAAGGTCTAATATCCAGAGTCTACAAAGAACTTAAACAAATTTACAAGAAAAAACAACCCTACTAAAAAGTGAGCAAAGGACAAGAACAAACACTTCTCAAAAGAAGACATTCATGCAACCAACAGACATATGAAAAAGCTCAACATCACCGATCATTACAGAAATGCAAATCAAAACTGCAATAAGATACCATCTTACACCAGTCATAATGGCAATTATTAAAAAGACAAGAAACAACAGATGTTGGCAATGTTGCAGGAAAAAAAGAATACTTTTACATTGTTGGTGGGAGTGTAAATTAGTTCAACCAGCACAGAAGACGGTGTGGCAATTACTCAAAGATCTAGAGGGAGAAATACCATTTGACTCAACAATTCCATTACTGGGTATATACCCAAAGGAATATAAATCATTCTATTATATACATGTATGTGTATGTTCATTGCAGCACTATTCACTATAGCAAAAACTTGGAATCAACCCAAATGCCCATCAATCATAGACTGGATAAAGAATATGTGGTACATATACACCATGGAATACTATGCAGTTATAAAAAGGAACAAGATCATGTCCTTTTCAGGAACATGGATGAGGCTGGAAGCTGTTATCCTCAGTAAACTAATGCAGGAAGAGAAAACCAATTACTTCATGTTTCACTTATAAGTGGGAGCTGAATGATGAGAACACAGTAACACATGAGAGAAACAACACACATTGGAGCCTGTCGAGGGTGGGTGGAGGGGCAGGGAGAGCATCAAGAAAATAGCTAATGGATGCTGGGCTTAATACCTAGGTGATGGGTTGATCTGTGCAGCAAACCACCGTGGCACATGTTTACCTATGTAACAAACCTATACATCCTGCACATTTACCCCAGAACCTAAAACAAAAGTTGAAGGAAAAAAAAAAGTTTAGCTTCTGACCAAGAATATGTCTTTTCTCAAATCATTATTTTTAAAATACACTTATTCTTAATTAAATTATAACTCCTAATTTTTCTGCCTCATATATTTTCATATATTTTCAATTCTGTTTGTTAAAAATCAATAGCCTTCTCTGATCAGTGAATGTAGAAACACATAATTAAATAACCTACCTATGAAGTAAGAGAAAAATAGTAAATCAAATTATATAATAAACATACATAAAATAAATTCATTGTATTAAGTTCAGAATCAATTAAGTAAATATTTTTAAAATCAGCCCAATCTTAATCATTTTGAGATCAAGAAATTTTATTTTTAAATAGGAAACATTTAATATGAATTTGTAGAATGAATGAATGATGCACCCATATTATAACATGCAATTTTATTGCTTCCTCAATCATTTTTAGTATAATACACATTGAAATATAATAAAGATTTTAATATTTTACTGTCAAAGAGAACCCTTGCGATCACAGATTTAAGGCTACAATCAATTATTATTCACATTCAGCTTTTATTAATTTAACATTTATACTAAATTTACCCAATGTTTTTAAGTGATTAAAAATATAGATGCTTTAATTTTAACTTTATATAAGAACCTATGAGGTAGGTATGATTATTATCTGCATTTCACAGACAGGAAACTGAAGTACAGAGGGTATATAACATGCCCAAGATAGAGCTGGGGTTCAAACCCAAGCAGTCTGGACCTGTAGAGTTCATGA